>NW_020206776.1:0-2244 GCF_001531365.2 Cynara cardunculus var. scolymus | reverse complement strand
CCCCACCTTGGGTTAAATTTCGTCCTCGAAATTTGAGTTCATGCGAATAGCTGGGGGTAACGTCTCTTCAAATCCTCTTCTGCTTCCCAAGTCACTTGACCCTCGATGATGCTTCCATTCTACTTTAACCATGACCACTTTCTTGTGTCTTAAAACCTTGGTCTTACTTTCCAAGATGGCTTCTGGTTCTTCCACACATCGGTTGTTCTCATCCACACGAATTTCTGAAAGTGGTATCACGCTATCTTCTTCCGTCAAACACTTACCAAGGTAACACACGTGAAATGTGTTGTGGATTCCGGACATTTCGGACGGTAGTTCTAATTTATAAGCTTGGAGTCCCACTCGAGCCAAAACTTTAAATGGTCCGAGAAAACGGGGGCTGAGCTTCCCACGCTTTCCAAAACGGATAATGCCTTTCCAAGGGGATACCTTAAGCATAACACGATCCCCCACTTGGAATTCTATAGGTCGGCTCCTCCTATCTGCATAACTCTTTTGCCTATCTTGAGCCGCCTTTAGGCGTTCCCGAATACACTTCACCTTGTTGGCCGTTTCTTGCACAATTTCAGGGCCGGCGAATTGTTTCTCACCCGCTTCAAGCCAACACACAGGAGTCCTACATTTTCGTCCATCAACGCTTCGAAAGGTGCCATCCCTATACTAGAGTGGTACTATTGTTGTAGGCGAATTTTACAAAAGGTAGGTGAGAGTCCCAATACAAGAAATGTTACGTAATCTAAAACAAATTCTCCAAAAGCACTCTAAAAATAATGGCTAAATTAAAACTTTAGACCGTTTACAACGGAAGACTTTAAAAGAATAAATATATAACTTAATGTCAGCCCTTCCCATACCGGGTTGCTTTACAAATTTATATACCATAGATGATTGCACCTAAATATTGAACTTAAATGGACTAGACAAGTCTCTATGTATGCCCTTCTTTTTCTTTGTCCAACCTGAAACCTTCTGTCCCTGATTGCGTATAGATTGACTACCGATAACTCTTGATCAAATGCCTACATATTTCATACCATAACATCTCATTAACGTCTTAATTTCTCAAAAAGTCAAAAAAAATCAACTAAAGTCAAACTTCGTATCCAAGCATCTTAATATGTCTCAAACAACTCTATTTGACCCATCATTAAAATCCACATGGATCAAACGTGCCAAAAGTCAACACTTGGTCAACTCGATCAACCCCGACTAACTTTAGTCAAGCCCCACATCAAAAACCTCGATGGCATCCCAAAAACATTTTAATATCTTATAATTTCATCTCTCTAAATTAATACGTCACAATAATTACTTTACTCAAATTACGGCGCTCAAATCGTTAAAAAAAGTTTACCGATTCATATAAGCATCATTCTTAGAAAATAAATAATTAACTAATATTAATATTAAAAAAATTAATATATTAATTAAATACTAATTCAATTTAATATATTAACTAATTTAGCAATTAAATTAATTAGTTAATATAAACTAATTAACTAAATCTGAAATTTATTAACTATAAATTAACAAAAATCTTATACCTTAAGTACCCAATTAAACCCAAAAATTTAAGGGCCTAAAATATAGTCTCATCTTTGGCCCAGCATCAATGAAATAAAATAGAAAGCCACAAAAATCGTGGCCCAACAAAATCGTGGTCCAACAGTCAGCCTGCTGCAACTATCACGTCGGCAGCCGGAAAAACAGGCCGTTTGGCCTCGTTTTCTTCATCGTTTTCGATGATTCTTTTTACAAAATTTCTAGAAAATGATTTTCCTCAACCATAGAAGTTCCAATTCATTTAATATCATTACTAGTTCCAAAGATGTAGCCTTGTTCTTCGATCTTTCGTTTCCTGACCAATACATCAATAATATCTTCTACATAACTGAGTTTGTTGATGACTTCGACACTTTGCCAAAGCTTATGACAGGTGACTTATCAGCTAAAACTTCCTCGATTTCGACATAAAATATCGATTGATCACTTTGTAACTATGTTGGCCAACTTGGTTGATTACTTCTATGAGTTCTTACACTAACTCTTTTGTCCAAAATACTTTGGACCTTATTTACTTTACTTACCATAATACGATCATGCCCTCCCAAGGAGATGTATTTAACATCCATTTATCATTGATCTGAACTCTCCCATTGGCATGACTTTACATGTACCATGCATTTCTATTATACTCATGTTGTTATTTAACTTATACTAGTAACATATGTGACTATTGCA
>NW_020206775.1:0-2231 GCF_001531365.2 Cynara cardunculus var. scolymus | reverse complement strand
TTAATTAAATTATAATAAAAAATAAATTAAAGAAATTACATAAAAAATGAGAACTTTTAAATAATTGCTTTGATATTAACATTGATATATATATTTTTTTAAATTTTCATGTTATTTTCAAATTTATATTTTATTAAAAAATAAAATTATTAATGCTTTTTAAAAACACATAAAATTGCATTATAACATCGACAGAGACAAATAATAATATAGAACATTAAAATCGAGATGTGTCTCGCTGCATTGTACGAGTAATCTTCTAATAAAAAGGAAATAGATGTTCAAATCCCCTGAAATTAATATATAGACACTGAATTATATTTGTGGTCCTTTATCTATGTTTGTTCTTTTTAATTTTGGTCCCTAAAATTCATAAAGTATGTCCATTTTTGTTACTTAAAATCAACCAATAATAATCCAAATCTTACACAAGTCTAGATCAGAGATGAGTGTTACTAAAACTCATTAACTATCGCTATCTCCAGGGTACATAGACCTCTTTAATTAGCTAATTCTTTCTTGTGCCTCTAGCTAGCACTCAACTCATCACAGTGTTGCTAGTACCTTTCTCAACGAGGACGTGATACACATATGCCGACAAATAAAAGAGTTAGACTTAAAGTCTAGTGAGTTCAAGCAGTTTTCATCATGATTATATAAACGGTAAAAACAAAAAAAATGCTTATTTAAATCACATTTTCCAAAGTGATAAGTACTAAATGTAAAAGCAATATCTTTCTAAAATCCACCATTTTCGTGATGAAAACTTCATAATCCAAACACCCATTTTAACATGAAATCAAACCCAATACATACCCAAAACGTTGATAATGTTTAATAACCAAATACTGAAATCATGGGTATAAACTCTATTATTCAAAACATCAAAAAATGGGTAAGGTTTCATACCCAAAACCACAAATCATGGATAAGTTCCAAGATACCAAATCACAAGTAATGGATACATTCCATAAACATAACAACACCGAAAAACATGGATAATACACTAACCAGAAAAAACACATTTCGATGACGGGGGAGACCTATATCTATAGAATGTGGCGAACACAAATAAGCCACCTATCTATGATAATGAGTTCCACTATGGATCACACGATCATCAAGTTCAACCACTTACAGTCCTTGGCTCGAGTCGTTCGCTGATATTAGATATACTCGTTCACTTGAAATTATAGCCATTATGGTCTCGTGTTAATCAAGTTTAACCACCCACGGTCTATAGCTTAAGTCCTCCACTACGGATCATACGATCATCAAGTTCAACCACACATGGTCTATAGCTTGAGTCCCTGCTGATCCTAAATATTTATAGCTACATAACAGGGATAATGATCCCATTTTAATCCAACAAATCGACTCCAATGCCTATGGATCGAATGCATTACAATCTAAATTATATGATTATAATTAAATGACCAACGCTCTCGAAACATGTAATTTCCAAATAAATATGTTATAACTGCATATAACTTCCAAAGCTCGACATAGAGCAAATTAAACCAGATAAATGTCCCAAAGATTCATCTGAGTCAAACCGGAGCCAATAACTCAATAACTCAATTAATTATTCAATAAAATACCAATATCCAATGTTTATACAACTTATGCCTCAAAAAGTGTGAATATATTTATTATCAATTCAAAGGTCACGTAAAATTGCAAAACATACCATATCTTCAAGAAAACGTTTCTAAATAAGTAATGACACCAAAAATATGCCCACCAACTCAACCATAGATATTTTTTTGGATGATTTATAAAAATCAAAATATCAGTAGTGCATTACTGTAAGATAATATTTATTTTATGCAATAAATCATCAAATGACACATTTATTATGATTTTATTTATCAAAATATCTAAAAATCCCAAATACAGACATTTTACAAGATTTATAAAATCAAATGTATCAAATTAATATGCAAAACTCATCAAATAGACATCAAATAGAACGCTTTAACACTTCAAAAAGAAAGTTTTTGACATGTACAAAGTTTTCACAAAACAACTTAAACTCATTAAGTTAAATCTAGATTCCAAACTCAAATACATAAGGTAAATCTTTGACCTCTTTAAGGTAAATCCACACCAAAATGCTTCAAAACTGGTACTAAAGCTGTTGGTCCCAAAAGGGTCTACAAGAATACTAAACAGTTTGTAGAAGAGGGGGGATGAATACAAACACAATTTTCAAATTTAAAATATATATT
>NW_020206774.1:0-2185 GCF_001531365.2 Cynara cardunculus var. scolymus | reverse complement strand
AGAAGTCTTTTCACAGAACTTCTGTGACTACTTACAGAGGCTCTTTGAACGGATCTTCTGTAGACACTTCTTCTTAGGATTTTAAATGGTTTTTATTCTAGGGGGAGCCAAGGAAGCTGGCTCAGAGGGGGAGTGTTCTCAATAAAAATCAAACCACAGAAGGTGCCAAAACTTTTCAAGTATCTTGTTCTCAGAGGTCAACTAATCAGAACCTCTGGTGCTTCTAACAAAGGCTCTGTAAGTTTGAGTTGAGCAAGTACTCATCACTCTGTGGATTTTCAAAACCGTTTAGGTAATAAAAAGGTGTAACATTATAAGAAGACCCGACACATATCACAGAGGCTCTGTTACCCTTAGGCCTCTGACAGAACTCTTAATAGTTCTTGTCTATTCATATGGTGCACGTGGTTCTGTGGATAAGGGTTAGAACCTACACGTGCATGTCAGAAAAGGGGGCGCACGTCATCAATCGCGCGTCTTCCCAACACGGCGTGTCATACCTTCTTGAGCCGTTTCAACCTAAAACCACTCATTACGACCTTTCGTCAATAAAACGGTTCTTTTTAAACCCCCTCCCTATAAATACCCCCTTTTCCCCCAAATCAAAAACCTTTACCACTCTCAAATACTCCGGCGAACCTGCAACTAGAAATTTATCAAGCAAAAGCCTACAAAATGTCTTCCTCCTCCGCATCTGCACAATCCGTCATTGTTTCGAGCGACAATGAAGTGACCCAAGCTCAAGCACTAACTTCCCACGCACTGTCATTCGTCCAAAACAGATACGAGAAGGTCGTGCTCGTCAAAAAGCCAAACAACTACTTCTTCGTCCCATCTGAAACAGGTTTTCCTGAATTTACCTATCCTTTACTTGAAATACTTCGGAATCATCCTCTTTTCTTTGCCCTATCTGCTACCAAACCAACCCCCGAATCATACCTAACCCAATTTCTCCTAAGTTCCTACATAACAACTCTTGACAATTTTGGACTGACCATCGTTGGATACGCCTCACACCCCATTAATAAATCCTTGGTTCCTTTGGAACTTAATGTGAACAATTTGAGAACTGCCCTGCRTTTACCCACACTGGAGGATCTTAATCTGAATGAATTTGCTGCGACCTCGACTAACGAGGAATTGATTCAATTCCTAGAATTCCACTCCTATGCGACCCCAATCGTCAAGCGGACTCAATTTAAGCGCAAAGGACTGCCCCCTGTCTGGAACACCCTGTTCTCTATCGTCAACTGTTGCTTGACAGGGAAAGTGGGAAGTCACGACCAAACCTCGCACGCGATGATGTCCATTGTCTACGGGATCTACTTCAACTTGCCACTCGATTATGCTCAACTAATTTTCGAGGACATGGTTGGACTCATCAAGAAGAAATGCGAGAGTCAAAGGGGCGAAAAATCCAAGGTCAAAGCACAGAAGAAGGCCAAGGAAGACATGAACCAACCCAACCTCATTCTACAACGGTTCCTTGGTCTTGTCTTTGGCGATCTGTTAGCAGCAAAACTTCCCTCTGTGGAACCGAACACAAGGCTGTACCCGTTCAAGGAATTTCACGCAACTGAGCATGAGCAAGGGTACAGAAGCCCTAGACCTTTACAAAAGCCATGCTCAGGTTTCTTAGCCACAGAGATAGGAAGGCCTATAGACGTGGATTCAGGCGACCAGAACCGGTCCCTAAGACCCCACCACGAATAGGAATCCCCCTAGGAGAGCGAATCGAAAAAATGAGGGTTTAGGGACATACAGAGGAGCCTGCAGAGGCTAGTAAGACGAGTGAGGCAGTCCCTAGAATCCCAAGTCCCCCACTCAAGAAGCATAAGAACACACAGAAGGGTGCCGACTCTTCTGTGAAAAAGAAAGGGAAGAAGAGGCCTGCAGAAGAAGAATGCCCAAGTGGTGCTCTGCCAAAGTCTAAGAAGAAGAAAACCAAGAAGGCTCAACCAACAGAGCCTGTGGTCACAGAGCCTGTAGTCATAGAGCCTGTGGTCACAGAGGCTGTGGCACAAAAGAGCCCAGTAGAGGCTGCCACTTCTAAGCGCAGAAGATTGCGCAAAGTCGTTCTAGATATTTCCCCAATAGAACAAATCCAGGACGTTCTCTTACATATCCAAAAGGAGTTCAGAGCGCCAATCGACATATCCAAGTTGGGGACAGAGGTCGTCTTAGA
>NW_020206773.1:0-2245 GCF_001531365.2 Cynara cardunculus var. scolymus | reverse complement strand
ATATATATATATATATATATATATATTATAAATTGGAATTAAGATAATGTTACAAAATTAGTTATTAAGAAAAGGGCATGTTGGTTGGTTAATGCGAATGAAGCCCTTTATCTTTCTTGGTTGTTAACAAAACGTCCTTTGAGTCGCTTGCTACCGTTTTGCCTTGCCTTTCAATCGTATTTCTAGCGAGAATAAAACTCATTAGGTCTAATAAAACCGAATAAAGCCCATTAAACCCTATAAAAATGAATAAAGCCCTTTCAGCAAGAGAATTTTCCCTCACTAATACTCTTCATTTTCGTAATGAATATTGCCCAAACTTATGTTCCTTTTATAAGTTAGATTAATAAACTCAACTGAACCGGCTAAAGCCACTAAAACAGCTTTGCCCCACCACTTTTGTGGGGTTGATTTCTTTCCAATTTTAAATAGAAAATACAACCGATAATTTATGTTTACAGAAAATTACCAAAGTATCCTCAATATTAGTTACGAGAAAGACATGGAAGAAGCATTTGTAGTTGAACAAGACGGTAATTAGATATTTGGGAGGACATAATCATTGATAGAAGAAATTGGAGACAGAGTATTAGAGTAACAAACAAGAATTGGAACCTATTACTAGCATAGGCCGATGGGCAAGGTAGAGGTCTCCCACTTTTGATATAATTGGCTCCATACGTTTGTGTTGTACTTGCTGTATATTTTTTTTCGTGCTTCGTTCACCATATGCTAATTATTCTTGTTGCCTGTATGTTGATACTATTGCACAATCGGGAGTCTTGGTGAAAACAATTAGTCTACTCTTTGAATTAGATATCATGTTTGCATTCATCTCATCCTCTTCATACTTGCGTTTGGTTTGCGGGATTGGAATGGAATTGGGGGATTTGGATTTGAAATTCATTCCAATCTAGTGTTTGGTTTGCTGGATTGTGAGAAATTGAAATCCAAGGATTCTTTTGAAATCCCATGAACGATGGATTTGGAAATCCTTTGAAAATACACGGGATTTTAAAATCCATTCCAGATTACACAGCTTACATCGTCTCCATCTCCATATCCATATCCAGAGCTAAACATCGCTCCATCTTCTCCCACAGCTTACATCCCTCGCCCTCTCCCGTCGCCGTCGCCCTCTCCCGTCGTCGCCGTCGCCCTTCGTCTCCGTCGCCGCCTCCGTCGGTGGCCGTCGCTCACCGTCGCCCTTGCCGTCGCCCACTGCCTTCTCCCATCACTCAACAGGTAAATCCCTTTTCCCCTAAACTATGAACACATATTAGGTTAAATATACAGATTAGGTTCAATTTTGATGTAGTTCTCGATAATTTTGCTATAGTTCTTGATAATTTTGTTGTAGTTCTCGATAATTTTGCTGTAGTTCTTGATAATTTTGCTGTAGTTCTCGATAATTGTCAATTGAGTAAGGAGACCCAATACTACAAATCCTACAAACCAAACAGAGGATGGATTTTAAATCCAATCCAAATCCTGCAAACCAAACACATGATGGATTTTAAATCCAATCCAATCCAAATCCCATGGAATCCAAATCCCTCCTGGGAATCCAAATCCCTCAAAAACATTCCTGCAAACCAAACGCACCCTGAGAGTTATTAAAGGTAATATCATAATGAAAATTCTCACATAAAAATACCCTCTAAACTTAGAAAAAAACTAAAAATCATGAAACAAAATAATTAGTTAGAAAAACATAGTTTTGGTTATCATTTTTTGTTTTGAAACTCCATTTTAGGGGTTGTTTGCCAATTGCTGAATGGTTTTGTGCAGAATGATTAAGTGGTCAGAATGATTAAGAGGCTCTTATGATATAGTGTGAAATGAAATATAATTGTTTGGTAATTATGGAGATCCAAGATACAAAACCATTCAAAGGGTTTTGGAACCATTAAGAGGCAAACTTTTTTCTTGCCAAACAAGATTCACCTCTTAATAGAACTATTAAGAGGTAAACAAACAACCCCTTAGTGTTTACATGATGAAATTTCAAACAAACAATTTTTTTATTAACCTAGATATTCAACCCGTTATGCGAGCCAACTAATCTCAGGACGACCATCTGCTTTGTGGATAGCTCGGAGTCACCGCATTTGAACCTCCGTAACCACAATGGAATTTTTATTCCTCCTTGGATTTGTCTAAAAGACTTTTCATCTACAATACAAAGTTTATATATATATAGAGAGAGAGAGAGAGAGAGATATATATATATATATATATATAT
>NW_020206772.1:0-2252 GCF_001531365.2 Cynara cardunculus var. scolymus | reverse complement strand
GACTTTCCGCCGTTTTGTAAAGGATTATGTGCCGAATGTGTTCTCATTACTTCGGAGGACAACTTTTCAATATTTATAAATGATTTTTAATTGCGTTCTCATATAAATGAACARATTATCGATGGACCACTTTCCRYATTATACTTTGACCGCCTCCTTTAAAAGACGCACTTTCACATACGTTCACGTTTGTAAAAGTATATTAACGATAATCCAAGTATTTTTCTGCAATAAAATTAGTTCTTTTTTCTAGATTTTTGATGGTTAGGTTTAAATGYCTAAATATCGTTTTTGTCCATACAATAAAACTCAACGACACGCATTTTATTCATTCTATTGTAACKTGTAATACACTTGATGATTTTGGGATAATTTTTTCATACGTGATGATATTTTAGAAACTTGGATCGTTACATTGCCTATAGGTTATATATGCATAAACGATAATTTCCATTGAGGAATTACATAAGGACGACTCAGAACGTCAAATGCACTACAATATTAAAACTTGTTTGCGGTGGGAACACACTTCTTAAATAGTTGAATTAATGCATTGCATTCAAAATGCGAAATGATGCACGTAAAATGTTTATTGATATAAAAGCAGGCATGAATATTTTTACGAGTTTGCATGTAAATCAAGGACTTTGTATTGTATAAAAATGTGTTCTTATGGATATTTAATTTATATATGAAGGAAATGTACGTAGGGAGTTGAAGACGAARGATCGTGTGGTAAGGAGAATTAAAGTGAGAAACGTAAGAAGAGATCTGGACCATTGATCACCTTTAATCTCAACCCACCAATGAATCGCGTTTAATACATGGATTGATCTGGTAAATCTCTTCCTAATGTACTATACATCCAAAGGTGGAGATCCCTTTTTCTACTTATCACCTTAGCTCTCCTTCTCACGCATGAGTCAAACGCATTCATGTAATGAATGTCACTTTTAGTGGTCTGGTTTCCGATGTTTTGTAAAGGATAGTGTGCCAAATGGGTTCATGTAATGAATGGCACTTTCTTAGGACAACTTTTCAATATTTATAAATGATTTCTAATTGCGTTCTCATAAATGTGCATACCGTGGATGGACCACTTTCCAWATTATACCTTGACCGCCCCCCTTAAAAGACGTAAATTTACATATGTGCTAAGTTCGGAAAGGGGCATGCACGCTAAATTGTGATTTTGAGCACATAAAAGTGTCACGATTGGTGTTTTAGCATAAAAAACAGAAACATTTAGTGTAATGTATTTAAGTACACAAAATGTTATTTTTGTTAATACRAGTAATTGGCATAATAAAACYGTRAATGATAACGAAAATGTCATGTATTTTAKTCGGCTTCAGCTTGAAWTGTTTCCATACATCTCCAAGAAAGTGAAAAAAATTGCACATGGAAATGTGATCGGGTAAGGACAATTCTGGAAGAAATATTAACGAAAAGGTTATTTCTTTTTGTAACGTGGGTTTTTAAAYCAGCTTATACACCTCGAGTAATCCCCTGGACGACCACAAATAGTCTAAAGTTGGAGTTATCGCAGGTGAATCTCCATGACCAAAARGGGAATAGAATAGGTGCCGCAGACGCAGTAAACTATCTGATTACATGTATGTAAGGTTGGAAATGAAAACGTACATACAAACTAAATATAAGTTCCTCCATAAGTTGATTAATCTAGATATGTGCGATAACGGTTCGAAAAACCGGGTGCTGATGAAGGGGTGTTAGATATATACTCTGAAATCTCTTCATGAATCAGGTCAACCTCCATTTCATACATCATAAATATTAAAATACATCTAACTTTGTTATATTTACCGTGTTTATCTTATAGCGAGTTGTATTTATCCTGCAAATGAAATAAAACAAGTCGCATAAATACATATATAATAGCAAAGTAAGAATGAGAAATAGAAAATGGAAGCAAACACAACATTTTCAAACTGAACTTGATCGATGAATTCATTACCAAAGCAATCAATAAGAGTCTGTATTTTTTTCTAATACAATTTTCGTATCTAATATCACAAATACCCTTTATCATGTGGGATTTGTGAAGTGAAATGATATTTTAACCATACATCAACAACCTAAACTTAATCAAAATTTTGAGCATAATCATTCAAGCTTCAGATTTGCTCCTATCACCAAAAAGAAGATGAATGAGCTCAAGAAAATGATACATCCGAGGCGACCCATTCCAACAACAGAGACAACGTAACTGCTTCCAGATTCTATCGTAA
>NW_020206771.1:0-2244 GCF_001531365.2 Cynara cardunculus var. scolymus | reverse complement strand
TCTCTCACATATTTAATTTAAAATAACTTACATAAACGGAAAAAGTCCACGTTTCCCGTTGGGGATGGGGATGCGATTATATTCCCTAGCGGAGATGGGGACGGGACGGGGACATGGACGGAGATTAAGATAAGTAATCGGGGACRGGGATTGAGGTCTCCGCCTCATCCCCGCCCTATTCCCATGTCTAGTATTTTAGTTCGATTCGATTTTCATTACTCAATCCAACTTTTTTACATGTCATAAAGTGAATGAAATTTATGACATGCCACTTTTACCGGATTATAAAGCTGTAGAGCTTTTGAGTCTGTATGCTTTTGGCAAAAACCATCCTAGAAAGGATTTTGTATCAGATATCAAATGTCCGAATATGACCTCAATCACTCTCTCAAACCCTTATCATGTCATATGAAAATCGCATACCGAGTTATYGTGTTAACAACTTTGATGGGACTTCTTTGCTTGAAGGTTATCCATTTGGCTATAATTACATTGGAATCCCCAAGTCAAATATCATATTGTTTTTTTACAAACAAAATGACTAATATTAAATGATATCCTATAATTACAACATCGTTAACACATAATAATAGTAACCTTCAGGGCTARCTCAACAGGAAACCAAAGGATCTTTGCATTGATGGAACAACGATAAAGAAGCTTCCTTCTTTTGTATTCTCTCAATGCAGCAACCTTCAAGTATTGAAGTTTGGTCGATGTGAAGAGAAGCAGTCTAGATGAATTGCCTCCAAATTGAAAGGTGAAGGGATATGGAATTTGTGTGGTTTTGACGTCGAAAAAGTCTTATGGTCGTAAATATTACTACAATACACCAAAGTATTATGTGGACAACTTTGACAGAACTTCTTTACCACGGTGGGRTCTTCGAYTGGGGTGAGGTCGTAACAAGGTAGCAATAGGGGAATCCTTTTCYRCTCAAGTGTACGRCATCTGCCCTGCTCCTTCCATCCAAGCATGATAGTTGCATTTTAGGGTCAGAACTCAATTCGATTCACCCTTATGGATTATATCATGGTTCCATTGGAATCCCTGAGTCAGATATCCCATGGTTTCGTTTTATGATTACAGGGAATTGGGTACGGATGGAAGCAAAGGATTTTGTTACTTTTTCATTCAGAGACGAAGATGATGATTATAGCTATTAAAATTCAAACAAATTACGTTTTTTACATTATTCATAATAACATTTACATAATTTCATTCAAATGATTAGTAAGTACTTAACGGGTAAACGTTTTTAACATTTTTTAGAACACTAATTTTGTGTCTACGCAATACAGCGAGATGTGAAATTTGAATACGAGATTCTTCTTTTGATTATTATCCTTGTACATACTGCAAAACAAAAACCAGTGCTGTCTTGGAAAACAATAACATCAGATACGATCTTTATTCTGCAAACAGGATATGTTTTCGATTAAAAAGAGATGTGTGTGTATATATACACACACATGTCTGGATTTCCATAAATCCTGATGATTGGAAGAACAAAAATCGGGTGAAAGAATAAAGAAACTAAATATAATTGAATAAGCAAATCATAAAAATCCATTAAGACAAATCTTGTAAATCCTGTAAAAGGGTTACTAAATAAAGCAATGCAAAAAAGGTTTGGCTTTATATAGATGACCACTCATCTATATGCAACCCGATATTTTTAATTAAAGCTGAAATACAGAAAGAGATAAGACGTTAAAGATTTTGAGGGTGTATAAAGATTCTAAGATTTTGTATTCTCAAGTAATTTCCGAGATTAAATTTAAAAAAATTGTTAAGATAAGTAATGGTAATTATGAGGACATGTGGATTATATACTCCAAGGAAGATGTACATTTATATTCATATGTCACTATTCTTACATAATTTGTGTATGAAATCATATAAAAAAGAGAGTTAAAAATGAATGCTAGTAGAGTACTGAACACTAATCTCAACAACCTTAAGGCAAGCAATAACACAAAACAACTGTATTAGTAAATTGATATGAACACTGTAAAAATAGATTCACCTCAAATCTTCTGGCAACTGCAAGAAATACATCAGTTGTTTAACTTTTGGATCGTCGCTCATGACAACATGGTGCATCAATGAAGATATTCACCATGATTTTGTTGTAACGTCCATGATTTTCAGATTTCCGTTTAGAGTGAATTGTGGATTAACATTTACTAATCGGTTTCTCCTCAAGGGCTAGACTTAGGTGTCGTTTACCAAACACTTACT
>NW_020206770.1:0-2253 GCF_001531365.2 Cynara cardunculus var. scolymus | reverse complement strand
CAAATTTCACATTTGTGCTTACAACCACAATTTGAGTCCTAGGAATGTATGCTCTATATGTAGCAGTGTCCCATGCATAGCCAATGAAAATTGCATCATCTCCCTTAGGCTCAAATTTTCCTACAGACTCTCTGTCATTTAGCACAAAGCATTTACATCCAAACACGTGGAAGAACTAGATGTTTGGTCTTCTGTTGTGAAGAAGCTGATAGGGTGTCTTCTCAAATCTCTTTACCACCAAGGACCTATTCTGCGTGTAGCAAGCAGCAGAGACAGCCTCTGCCCAGAAGGAGAGTGGTAGCCCAGAGGCATTCAACATTGTTCTGGCAGCTTCAACTAGCGTCATATTCTTCCTCTCCACTACTCCATTCTGTTGTGGAGTCCTTGGGGCTGAGAAGTTGTGAGTGATGCCAACAGATGCCAGGTACTCTTCTATTGCAGAATTCTTATATTCTGTGCCATTGTCGCTTCGGAGTACTCTAACCTGAAGATCATGAAGAACTTGAAGTCTTTTCAAGAGATTGATTAGTATAGAGGGAACTTGAGATTTCTTTCTAATAAACTCTACCCAAGTAAATCTTGAAAATTCATCAATGAGTACCAGAATGTACTTTTTTCCTCCAAGACTTTGCACAGAGATAGGACCATAGAGGTCCACATGAAGCATTTGTAAAGGCTTATCATAGGCTGAATTTAAAAAACAGTACTATAGATAACTTCTTTGAGAAAAAGAGAATTTCTCACAACTTTTCTTTGGTGAGAACTCCTCAGCAAAATGGGGTCGCTGAAAGAAGAAATAGAACAATCATTGAGGCTGCTTGATTAATGCTGAGCGAGTCCCATCTCCCTACCAATTTCTGGGCTGAAGTTGTCAACACCGCTTGTTTCACTCAAAATCGATCGCTGATCGTTAAGAGGTGCAAAAGGACAGCCTATGAACTTTTCCATGGCATAAAGCCCTCTATTAGTTTTCTACATATCTTTGGTTGCACGTGTTTTATTCTCAACAACCGTGATCAACTCAGAAAGTTCGATCCCAAAGCTGATGAAGGAATCTTTCTTGGATATTCTTCAGTATCCAAAGCCTTCAGAGTATTCAACAAATGACGACAAACGATAGAAGAAACAATTCATGTCACTTTTGATGAATCTCAATCAGCTAATTCAAAACCCATCTTAAATGATGAAGATGAATTAGAAAACTTGATGTTCTCTCATTAGGATAGCCTAAAGCTTCCTTCAGTGTTCCTCTCAACACAGAAGCCACAAAAGCTAAAGATGAACCATTAATCATTCCTGCTGCAACTAGTCACACCAACGTGTCTTCTTCAGAGATCGTCGTTGTGCCTATTAGTTGTGCTCCTCCTTCTACTTCAGACACTGATCAATCAGTGAATGAAATTTCTTCAGCATCTGAACCTATTTCAGTCGCTGAATCTGAGGCTCATTTAGCAATTGTTCCAATCACTGAAGATACTACAGCTGAAGCCTCATCTACTTTTCCTGAACTTCTCTACTCATATGATAATCCACTACCAGCTCAACGATGAACTAAAGATCATCCAATTCATCAAATTCTTGGTGATCCAGGTGCAGGTATTAAGACTCATCGTGGTCTAGGTAATATCTATCTCTTTGTCAACTTTCTTTCTTTAGTTGAACCCCTAAAAATCAGTGATGCTATCTCAGACCCTAGTTGGGTCATTGCCATGCAAGAGAAGCTCATTGAGTTTGATAGGAACAAAGTCTAGTACCTTGTCCCACGTCCATCTGACAAGACAGTGATAGGCACCAACTGGGACTATCGCAACAAGTTAGATGAAGAAGGTGTGGTAACCCGTAACAAGGCTCGACTTGTTGCTCAGGGTTATAGAGCTCGACTTGTTGCTCAGGTTTATAGATAAGAAGAAGAAATCGATTATGACGAGACCTTCGCACCAGTGGCTAGACTCGAACCAATTCGATTCTTCCTAGCCTTTTGTAACACCCCCAAACCCTATATTGCATGTAATACATATTTCACATAAAAGAAATACGTAATATTATCCCATTTAGGTCCCTTAGTACAAGAATCTAATATGACCAAATACAAGGTCCAAAATCCTAATACATCACTTGTACTAATCAATCAAAACTATACATCAAAGCAAATCTTCAAGTAGAAATGCACATAGGAAAATATTAAATTTTCCCCTTTCCCTTACTGTCCGTACCTCCTGCAACACATAGTTAAAATCACAAAACAAGGGTTAG
>NW_020206769.1:0-2255 GCF_001531365.2 Cynara cardunculus var. scolymus | reverse complement strand
TCTCTCCTCGACCACTTGAATTAATACGATTATCCATTTGTCCACGACCTGTTGGCACATAACCAGAACCTCGGGCCCCAGAATATCCAGATCCTCGACCTCCCATAAAACCAGACCCTCGTCCCTTCGCTTGCGGACAATCAGCGTTTACATGTTGAGATGAATTACAAGTAAAACATCTTCGTGTCATTCGACAGTCTCGAGTTATATGTCCTGGTTCTTGACATTTAAAACATACTCACGACTCTGTATTGTAGTTTCCCTAATGTATTTTATGGCATCGTGTGCATCCCTTATCAGCAAACCTTGGGACTGGTCGATTCAAACTTTCCATAAACTTCGGTCTACGGAATTCGGCCATTGTAGCTTCCCCCTTTCTTTTCTCTCCTTCCTTTTCTTGTGGTTGCCGCTTAATGTCTTGTTCCAGTATTTCAGCAGCATCAACTGCCGCTTGAAATGTTTTCGGATTCCTGGATATCACATACTTCCGAAGATTTGACTCCAAACCCCAGATATACTTTCTCACCTTACTGTTTTCATATATGATATAGGTTTCAGCCAACCGAGATTGTTCCATGAAAACTTCTGTATGCTGGCAGACTGGCATGTTTCTTTGTTCAAGATGAAGGAAATCATCTTCTAACTTTCGTACTGCAGCTTCATGATAATACTTCATATTAAACTTGACCACAAATTCTTCCCATAACATAGTTTTCAAAATGTTCGGATCTGAACTTGACAGAACTTCCCACCAGTACAAAGCACATGATCTCAGACGAGATACAATAAACATGACTTTGTCCTCTTCTGTACTTTTACTGATTTGTAGACTCAGCTCTATCTCTTTAAGCCAACATATAAATTTAACAGGGTCACGCTCCTCAGAAAATTTAGGAGGTTTACAGGCAAGAAACATCTTGATATCTCCTCCTTTCTATACTGAGGACGAAGTAATGGGTACAGATGTACCAGTTACCGTGGTACTAGCTCCGGCTTCTTCTTGCTGCTCAGGTCCCTTAAAATTTATGGATTATTTGGAACCGAACGTCCCAACAAGTTCACCAAACGTTCTTGGAACTTTCCCAACTCTGCTGCCAACATTTCTTGGGTAATAAATCCAGGATCAGGAACATTGTGTCCACCCCTTGCTCTACATCTACCACGACCAGATATTGAACTTTCTTGGGCTGACAATTCCTGTTCCCCAAGAATTTCTTGTCTAACATCCCTAACTCTTACTCGACCCCTACTGCGATTTCGTGTTTCTACTGTCATCACATTTTCTGGGTCCTCTCCTTGAGTTACATTTCTTCTTCCCCGACYTYTTCCATAACCGGTAGAGGTCCTTTCTGATTGATTGGGACTATCTGCCATTTCTTAGTGTATATCTCTTTCTATCACATTTAGACACACATGATTATTCACATAATCAAAACATAATAGCACGTTTATCCTCAAGTCCATCCACAGCTCAGATTATATCAGTCATATATAATCTATCTTTCTCAAAATGGGTTCAGCTATAACATATTCCCTATGTTCATAGTCCTAATGAAACCTATTATCATAACTTCCACACCTTTAGTTTAAGTCTAAGTATTTCGCAAATACCCAGATCCCTTAAACTAAGGCTCTGATACCAACTGTAACATCCCACAATTTCCATGTACAGATAATCCACATACACATATTCATATACAAAAAATAGTATTATTTACATAATAGGGACTAACAAAATACTTTCTGAATAACTAAATTTCATCATTTCTATACTTTTCCCTTGCCTTTGTCCTGCGAGGTATGTTGACCTGCAAAATCGGTTAGTCCAACAACAGAGCGTTAGACCTAAAAGTTCTAGTGAGTGTACAAATCTCAAACAAATAACATACTTTCCAAACTAGCAGTTTAGAATCAAACCCATATAGATATAAATATTTATCTATTTTCTCTCGCGGTTACACCGTCATTTCATCTCTCTCGCGGTTACACCGCCATTTCATTTCTCTCTCGGTTACACCGCCATTTCATCTCTCTCGCGGTTACACTGTCATTTCATCATAAGAACTTTAATTCAAAATAAAGTCTAATCATTATCAACCAGAATTGAAATCCGGACAACACTACCCGGATATGGAATTCGGACAACTTAGCCGAATATGTAATCCGGTCAACATTGTCCGGATTTCTAATCCGGACAACACATGACTATTGCTACCCCCGAATAACACTTGGGCGATTTAAGTCAAAACCGCCTA
>NW_020206768.1:0-2263 GCF_001531365.2 Cynara cardunculus var. scolymus | reverse complement strand
ATAAGCAAGATCAGCGAATATGGCTCCACAACACGGGATAGTGAGCCCACTCGTTGGATGGTTAGGTCCAAAGTCTTCCTCTGCTTGACGTAGTAWGTCTTGAATTGATGGTTGTATCTTGGATCACAAACCTCTTCTCTTTCTACTCCTTTTCGACATAAACTGCAAAATACCATTTAGGTAACTACTAGAAAACAAAGTATTAGCGATGGAAATTAGCGACGGAAAAACTCCTTTGCTGATCAGTGACGGATCAGCGAGGGAATGGCCAAAAACCAGTTCCTTTACAGGTCCCTCGCTGATTTGAGAGGGATTAGCGAAGGAAGGGCCAAAAACTAGTTCCCTCACTAATATACGAGGGATCAACGAGAGAATGGCTAAAAACCAGTTCYSTCGTTGATCCCTCACAGATCTGCGAGGGATCAACAAGAGAATTGGCCAAAATCCAGTTTCCTCGTTGATCTCTCGCTGATTTAGTGAGGGATCAGATAGGAAATGCCAAAAACCAGTTCCCTCACTGATCCCTTGCTGATCAGGGAGGGATCAGTGAGGGAATGACCATTCTTTCACTAATTTGTCGCTGATCAGCGAGTTATCCTATTTTTTTTTATTTTCTCATTTTTTATGTGTGATATGTTATATGTACACATGTCTATGTGTTGGTGCATATGTATACATGTATATGTGTTATATGTATATATGTGTTTTGGTTGCTAACCGCGATGTGTGTTATATGTACACATGTGTATGTGTTATTTGTATATATACTTGTTGGCCYGCRTTATATACATATGTATACACGATGTGCATATAYGTGTGTTGGTTGCTAACCATGATTGGATCTATGTATATGTTGTTGAAGATACATGTATTGGATGTTGTATATATGTTTAAATGTATATGTATATGCGAATGTCAAGATATTGTGTGTGTTATATATACACACGTGTATTCGTCATGTGTATGTGTTATATGAATATATAGCCGCCAGCCCGTGTTATATACATATGTATACATGATGTGTATATATGTTATTGGTTGCTAACCACGATTGAATCTATGTACATATTGTTGAAGATACATGTATCAAATGTTGTATATATGTTTAAATGTATGTGTACATGTGAATGTCTGGATAATATGTGTGTTAATATACACACGTGTATGTGTTATATGTATATATACCCGTTGGGCCGTGTTATATACATATGTGTATATATTCGGTTTTATTGGGTTTTAATCCATTTTATTGGGCCTCAATGGCCTTTATTAGGAATTAATGGTTTTTATTCATTTTTATCGAGCCTCAATTAATATTGGATTTTTTTCAATTTTTGGGGCCCTTAATGGTCTTTATTAGGTTTTATTCGGTTTTATTGGACTTTATTTAGTTTTACTAGACTTAATGAGTCTTATTGGTCTTTATTCGATTTTATTGGGTTTTAATCCATTTTATTTTGCCTTAATGACTTTATTCGTTTTTATGGAGCCTTAATTCATTTACTGGGCTATATTCACTTTTAGTGGGTTTTATGGGTTTTTTTCGGTTTTATTGGGCTTTATTCAGTTTTACTGTGCTTAATGAGCTGTATTGGGCTTTATTCACTTTTATTGAGTTTTAATCCATTTTATTGGGCCTTATTCGTCTTTATTGGTTCTTAATTCATTTATTGGGTTTTATTCAATTTTTGTGAGTTTTAGTGGATTTTATTGGGTTTATTCGGTTTTATTAGACTTTATTCAGTTTTACTGGGCTTAATGGAACTTATTGGGGTTTATTCAGTTTTATTGGGTTTTAATCGTCTTTATTGGGACTTATTGGGCTTTATTCGATTTTATTGGGACTTAATTCATTTATTGGGCGTTATTCAATTTTAGTGGGTTTAATGGACTTTATTCGCCTTTATTAGGCCTCAATCCATTTATTGGGTCTTATTTAATTTTATTATGCTTTAATAGGCTTTATTCGTTTTTATTTGGTTTTAATCTATTTTATTGGGCTTTATTCAGTTTTATTGGGCTAAATGAGCTTTATTGGTCTTTATTCGGTTTTATTGGGTTCCAATCCATTTTATTAGGCCTTAATGAGTTTTATACATTTTTAATGGACCTTAATGAGCTTTATCCGTTTTCATTGAGCTTCATTCAATATTAATTAATTAATTGTTAATAATTAATAACTAATTAAATTATTAATAAATAAATTATTTAGTAATTGAATAGATCTATCAAAAAACAAATATATTAATAAATGACAAGTATT
>NW_020206767.1:0-2266 GCF_001531365.2 Cynara cardunculus var. scolymus | reverse complement strand
ATACAAATAAATTTTGAAAAGATGAAATAACCTTAAAAATTACTAAATTATGTGCAAAATTATATAAATAAATATCCAAGTTCAACGAAAAAGTTTTGAAACTAAAATACATTGAAGATGTATCAATCTAGCTAGGAGTAGGGCAGGGGTTGGAATAGGATGGTACATGCACATCAACTCTGTAAAAGATATGTATGCCCTAAGTTGACCTGGTCACGTATATATAATAAAAGTATCAAAGAATTGACTATTTCCGAGTGAAAAATGATTTTAAAGATGCATGATAACAAGAACACAGTCGCAAAGACGAATTATACCTTGTGTAGGGAAAATGAAACACCTCCTACATGAACTTAACATCGCCTGGGATTTCGAAAGAGAACATCTTGTTAACATCCAAATGAAGTCTTTATAGATCTTTTCTTATGTCCATAATCAATTAACAACTATAGGTTATACGAATCTAGACGAAAAGAGCTTGGAAAAGCAAACCTGAAACAAAACCAAGAATAAAAAAAAACAAGATGGAGATAAATGATAGTTAGGGTCGTTTAACAGTCGCTTACCAAGAAAGTGCTTACAAGCAAAAGATATAATCCTCGCTTAACTATGGTGTAATATTCTTAGCCATCAAAATGGATTGTTGGTAACCATCTTCAACCCATTAAGCACTTACCGGCTAAGAGTCTTTTCTCTCACTTAACAAGACACTCGGTCCTTGTTTTGCCTCATACTAGGTAAGATTCTCGGTTCTTGCCAAGCTCAATCGGTAAGGTAAGCGATATTGGTAAGCCCTTACGTGATAAGTATTTAGTAAACAACCCCTAAATTTGCAGCCTTCAATTTGATTCGACATGAAATCTGATAAAGCTATATAATTGTTAATTAATTAACTAAATCCCAATAGCCTCAATGATGGAAATTACTAGCTGCAAAAATGGTGATTTTGGATCGCAAAATCCCAATTAAAAGCGGATTTCAATACCAGCATGATTTAGAAAGCACACAAACCCATGAAGGATACTAGAAAAAGGAATTGATACTCAAATAGAGGGGCTGCAGCCTGGGAATGAAAGCATGGGATGGAGTAAGTGAACACTGTCCATAGGCAGACATAACTTCCAAGTTGAATAAGGAAATAAGAGTAAATGAGACACCTTCTTCCATGAAATCCAAAACTTATCACCCGTTATTGTGTCATGTAGCACAACTAACTCAAAAAGAATCACAAAGTTAAGATACACTATAACCATCCAAACGAATACAAGTACAAGTACAAGAATGTATATTGTTTATATGTATGTGTACATGTATGTATGTGGTGAATGTATGTAAGTATGTATGTGTATGTATGTCTGAATATATGTATGTATGCATGTAGTTGGTAATGTATGTATGTGTGTAGTGGATATAGTATGTATGTTTTTATATATGTAGTGTATACATATATATATATATATGTATGTATGGTATGTGGTGGACTTAAGTGATTCTTAATGAACTATATTGGATATTTATGGGTCGTAATAGACTTGGTAGCTTCAATGAACTCTATTGGGCATTTTTGAGCTTCAATGGCTCTTAATGAATTGCATTGGATCTTCATGGGCTGACTCTTAATGAATTATATTGGGCCTTTATGGGCTTTAGTGGCTCTTAATGAACTATATTGGACATTCATGGGTTTTAGTGGCTCTTAATGAACTGTATTGGGCCATCATGGGCTGTAGTGGGTGATAATGAAGTATATTGGACCTTAATGGACTTTAGTGGCTCTTAACGAACTTGATCGAAACTTGATGGGCTTCAGTTATCTTAATAAACTATAATAGGCCTTAACGAATCATATTTAACTTAATGGTTGTTAATGAACCTTATTGGGCCTTTATGGGCTTTACTGGCTCTTAATAAACTTTAATAGGTCTTGATAGACTTTAGTGACTCCTAATATACTGTAATAGGTTTTGATGGATCATATTAGACTTAATGACTCTTAATAAATTGTACTGAATTTCTTTGGATCTGGTGGCACTTAATGAACTTGATGGGCCATATTGGACTATTCGACAGTGTGTTTTCAACAACTGCTTTCACGGTTGGTTCCTCGACAAGTGCGACTGTGTGCTTCAACTAGGGCCGCAATGATAAGAATGGTAACCGAAAGGAGAGAATCGAGAGGAATGAAGAGGCGATGACAATGTGGGAAAATGGGGATCTGAATGATATGGTGGGTGGATGGGTTAAGGCGCGCCTCAGACATATGAAA
>NW_020206766.1:0-2275 GCF_001531365.2 Cynara cardunculus var. scolymus | reverse complement strand
TTATCTTTCCGCAAACAATCTTGTAAAATCTGTATTGATCTTCTTTATCAATATATATTTTAAATTTGAAAATTGTGTTTGTATTCATCCCCCCCCTTCTACAAACTGTTTAGTATTCTTGTAGACCCTTTTGGGACCAACATAAACATTTTTAGCACGAGTCCTAAACTGGGTGTTTAGAAAGCACACTCGGTAAAGCACTGGTCCTGAACTGTGTTGTTCAGAAGTCTTGTTTGGACAGTATACAACTCCCCCTGAATTTGTGCATCATTGGATGAATTTCTGATCAGCGCAGTAATGACGCACCTACAAAATAAAATCAGACAGATTTTGGTACCTAAATGAACTTGGATCCTTCTTTGTTAGTATCAGATTGTGGAATATTGTAACTGCCAAACCATCTATTTTTATTTGATGTTATCTTTTTAGCACTTTTAATAGGATGATTAGATATGTTATAATATCCATACCAGTTATTGTAATCATACATGTTATTACCTTTCCAATTCTTCTGAAATCTATTATCGTCAGTCCAGCTATTGTTCCTCTTCCTGTTCACAAAATCAGTATTCTTGCATGTGGAGCACATGATCCTTTTCTTGCTAAGATTTATCAAGTCAGAAGTGGATCTCACAAAACAAGGAAGATTGTTAGTAACAACAATTTTTCTAGACGAAACAGATTCAGATTTATTAACCCAAATGCTTTTAAATTTTGAAGAGTAATTGAGTGATCCAATGACGTACCCTTGATAGTACTGATTAGAAGAACGAGAATAGTTCTTAGAAACAGTAGATTTAGGGCTGCTTGAATAACTGTTAGATTTGGAACAGTCATAAAAGTTGGTTTTACACTGTGAAGGAGAACCAGTTGAGCTTTGAGCACAAGAAAAGTCTTTGACTTTCTTTAAAAGCTGGTCTCATTCATCAGCAACTAAATCATACTTCTCTTTAAGTTCAGTTCTCATCTTCAACTCAATTTCAAGTTCTGTCTTCAGATCAGACAATTTCTTTGAAGTATCCAGGAGTTTACCTTCTAACTCCTTCTTTAGCATCTCAAATTTCTTCTTCTGATTATTAAATTATCTTCTCTCTTCATCTGAGCTGCCTTTCTCATTTTCAGAAGCAATGTCGAGCCACTTTTCTTTTATGCAAGCTCTTTAGCTATTGCTGCATATTCTTTGCAGTATTTCGCTTTTCAAGCACAAATAACTTCTTTTCTTCATCTAAAGCCTTCTGCTTTTGAGCAATGTAGTCATACATTATTTGATTCTGACTTAGACATTCTTCTCTGATGTCATTCTTTTCTTTTTCTATCTTGGCTCGTTCCTAGATAATCAGCTGTTCAAAATCCGAGATTTGCTTTAAAATCATTTTGGCGTTCTGCTCGAGAGAGTTTATCTTATTTTCATAAGATATGCGTTCAGTATCAAATCGTTTCTCTAAATCAATAAATCTCTTCTTTTCTTTCTCCATATCTCTTCTTTCAGCATTTAAAACCTTTTCAACTTCGAAAACTTTATTCTTCTCTAGATCCAATAATGTCCTTGACTTAAGCAGATCACATTCAGACTTATGAATTTTATCAGTTAAGTCATCAGTCTCTTTCTTCAGTCTATCAATCTCTTGTGGAATAGAAAGATTATTCATAAGTTCATTCAGCTTTCCTTGCAAAACTTTCTTCTCTTCCTTCTCTCTCTCTCATTATAGTCAGTTAAACGAATTATACACAAAATGTTCTTGTTGTGCTCAGAATTTAATTTATCATATTTTTCTTTAAGCTCTGTATATTCCCTCCCATACAAATTTGCCATTTCAAAAATAGATTGATCAAAGGATCTAATGCAATGAAATCAGTTAAGAGAAATCAAAAACTGATAATGTTAGCTCAATTATTCCTATTTTGTAAAAGTATAGAAAAAGTATACTGCAAGTCTTGACAGAAGGATAACTCCACAGAAAGACCACAGAGGACTAACGACAGAAGCCGTTTGATCGATCAAGTTAAGAGTGGCAGAACCTCTGGTATGTCTCACAGAGGTTCTGGAAAATAGTCCTCTGTAATATAGAACATGCAAGTCAATTATAGCAGAGCCTCTGAGATGGCTCACAGAGGGTTTGCGGATTTCATCTTCTATGAAGTTTCTATTCCATCAGTTTTCCAAGGTTGTTAGCCGYATATGCTTCTCACGTGACTAGGGAATAATCGACTTTATTTGGACGGCTCAGATGAAGACACGCGTCAAGATCTGGTCTCTAAGGTCGTTAGGAACTAG
>NW_020206765.1:0-2276 GCF_001531365.2 Cynara cardunculus var. scolymus | reverse complement strand
TGTTCATCTGAGACGAAATCTTTAAACCCAGTAGATCTAGGAGCAGGAAGACGAAGTATTCTTCTTAATCTTTTTAATGTCAGACGACTGACATATTCGTCTACCTCTCCTTGAAGAAAAATAGTATCTCCGTCATTTTCAGCTGTAAGTGTACCCCAAAACTGTTGTAGGTACACCATAGGAACTGGTGTATTGGCAGATAATGCATAAGAAATTGGGTGCCTTTCAAGATTTCTGGTATGATTAGGTATTCGGCTGGCATATCGAAAGAGAAGTTATGGTTATTCGGTTTTATTTCAAGGTATTGAATCTGAGGATATAGTGTTTCAGAGGTAATGGGTTGGTTAGGTAAATGAACTTGTATATTGTCAGATCTGACAGACGGAACATGAGATTCCTCGTCAGACTGATGTTTAAGATCCGCCATTTACCTGTAAAAATTCTAAAATATTAGTACCCATTTTATTCCCGTAAATTTGAATTAAAAAAATTCACACACACAAAAATTCAAAAAAAATGAAATTTAAAAAAAAATGTATCCTAAAAAAATTTAAACTAAAAAATGAAAAAAATTGAAAGCAAAACACTTAGAAAAAAAATCAAACAGATTGTCCGGATTAGAAGTCCGGACAACACACAAAACACTTGGACAACAAAAAAATTGTGTCCGGATTAGAAGTCCGGACAACAAGAGAAAACCACAAAAAAAGCCTAAGTCTTAAACCGGACAATCATCAACCGGTTTAAAGATTGATCGGATTAAAGTCCGATCACCTTGTCCGGTGAGATATCCGTTCAAAACACGACACAAATACAACAAAAAAATACACAAAATAAACAAAAAATACTCAAAATACACAATACGCACTCAATCGTAATCTAAAAATACACAAAATACACCAAGAAACAAGGTCAAATCTGAGTTATTATGAGTTATAGGTTCGATTATGAAGATTTGTTCATATATAGTCATATCAGTCCATAATATCCAAAAATAATCGAAACAATCAATGAATAATGAATAGAAATCAAATGATCTAAACCTTGATTAGAAGTGATGAACAGTAGACGAGATTGACAGGATGAAATCGAAGAACTAGAATTGAACGGAGAGTTGAGCGGAGACGATGATGAATAGTAATAGAAGGTAAAAAGTACAATTGAAAAATGAGACGGTTATTTATAGTCAAAGGTCAAAAACCGTTCGTATGCTAAACCGCTCAAAGTTTATCCGGATTAGAATAAGTCGGTCAAGAGGTGTCCGGCTTATGGAATGAATAAAATCTAAGTGTTAATCCGGACACTAAACCGCTCAAGGCATGTACGGTTTATATGAACACCAGTCAAGACATGTCCGATTTAAGAATAAACTGCTCAAAGGTTAATCGGATTAAAGATAAACCGCTCAACAAAGGAAATTAAACTGCTCAAGAATTAAGCGATTTAAAGACTTAGAAAAATTGAAAACGCTCAAATGAATTCAACGATTTAATATCCGCACAATTCCTTGCAAAAGTATATCTAATCTTGTCCGGATAAGAGTTTATCATATAGCCTTTTGTCCGGATATCTAAATCGGACAATAAACCGCTCAAGCGTTGTCCGGTTTAACAATAAATCGGACAAACTTTGTCCGGATTTAGACTAAACTGCCCAAATACTTATATTTCAAAACTCAATTATCTTTCAAAAATTAGACAATACTTAAAATACCTGTGAGAAAAATATAACATGTTAGTTCAATAAAATGATACCGAATATCTATATGCTTGGTTTTAGTATGTTGAACAGGATTACAAGAAATAGCAATAGCACTTTTAGAATCACAGTAAATTGGGATTTTATGAAAATAGAACCCGTAGTCCTTGAGCTATGTCTGCATCCATACCACTTGAGAACAGCAGCTTGCAGCAGCTACATATTCTGCTTCAGCAGTTGAAATGAAAACGCAGTTCTGCCTTTTTGATGCCCAACTGACTAGCTTGTCTTCTAAAAACTGTAGATGCCCTGTTGTACTTTTCTTGTCTAACATACAACCTGCATAGTCTGCATCTGAATATGCTGTCAGTTCAAAACCAGTACCCTTGGGATACCAGAGTCCAAGATTAGTAGTCCCTTTGAGATAAAGAAAAATGCGCTTAACAACACTTAAATGGGACTCCTTTGGATTAGACWGATATCTGGCACAAAGATGTGTTGAAAACATTATATCAGGTCTACAAAATGTCAAATACATCAAAGAACCTATCATGCCTCTATATGTTTTCTGATCAACA
>NW_020206764.1:0-2233 GCF_001531365.2 Cynara cardunculus var. scolymus | reverse complement strand
GATGAATGTCAGTAGCAGATGTGGTTGCCCGGCTAAGTGTATCAGTTTTGATAGGAGCTTGATCTTCTTTTTCTGCTCCACTCTCACCCTCTCCATGTTCTTTTCCTTCCCTTTCTCTCATCCTCTCTTCATTTTCAACATTAACTCCCTTATCTCCTCCATCATCCGGTATGTCTTGAAGTATGTGATCATAATCATCACATTCCTCAACGTTGAAAGACAAAGACTACAAGCTTGGACAAGGTTGCTGAGCAGAATACCCAGGAAAAATATCGTCAATGTCATTAACAATGGTGCCAACTACAATATTTTGAGTTGGAATGGATTGATCACGATCTTCAGCTTCATCATTATCATCATCTTGATCATCATCTTGACCATTACCAGAATCTGCCCCATAATCAGATTCAGTAGCTTCCGAACTTGAAGTTGAGGAAGTACTGATAGTTGGAGTGCTTTGCTGATCAGACGCTCCCCCCGCCTGTTCACCCCTCTCAAATTCTTTTTTTCTCAGCTCAGTTCCCTGTTCAAGTAACATCTGTTCCTGAACACTCTCTTCTAATACTAACCGCTCTCTCATAGCTGAGGCATGGGGTGATCCGTGGGTAAGTTCAACCGGTTCTAGTTGAACTATTGGATCTATCACTCTCCTATAGTCTATTACGAACTAAGCAGTCTGATCAGCTAGGGCAATCAGTTCTTGTGGTACTGGCATTATTGAATCCAGGTCTTCCACTTCAGTATGCTGTCTGATTCTGGTCATGGTGAATGTTGTCCCTTTTTCAGAACTGGATCTGGCCGGAATATCCTCATTAGCATTCATCATGGCCTTAATGAATAATTGTAGAAATCTCTGAAACGGCACAAATTTTCGAGCTTTTGACGGGAATCTCTTTGCATTGACTAGCTCTACCAACTCATTCCATATGACTAAGGCGTAGTCATAGTTTCTTGAAAAGACGACATCATGAAAAAATTTAAGGAATGAGCTACTGCATGTATCTATGCCCACTGTCTTTGACGTTAGGCATCTATTCAAAATAGAGAACAGTAAGTGCCATATTGAAGGCAGGAATCGTCTTTTGAACTGAGTTGGGTTGTTCAGAACTGTCGAGTATCCTAGACGCTTGATATCTAGACACAGTTGTTCATCTGATATAAAATCTTCAAAACCAGTAGAGCCTGGTCCGGACAGACGAAGTATTCTTCTAAGACGCTTCAATGTCAGACGATTGACAAATTCGTCAACTTCGCCTTGAAAGTAAATAGCGTCCCCGTCTTTTTCTAAAGTCAATGTGCTCCAAAATTGTTGTAAATACACCATTGGAACTGGTGTATTTGCAGATAAAGAATATGAAATAGGATAGCCTTTCAGGATTTCTATAATGATCGGGTATTCAGCTGGCATAGCAAAGGAGAAGACGTGGTTATTTGGTTTTATATCAAGATATTTTATTTGTGGGAAAATGGTTTCTGATGGAATAGGCTTGTTGGGCGGGTGAATAGGAATGTTATCTGATCCGACAGAAGGAACATGAGATTCCTCGTCAGATTGATGTCGTTGATCCGCCATTAACCTGTAAGAATTCTAAAAACATTAGAAACCATTTATTCAATCAAAATATAACCCAGACAACAACAAAAAATTAAACTCTAAAAAAAAACAATTAAAAAAATTGGACAAGAAAAGAAAGAAAAAAAATCAAACTCAAAAACTAAAAAAAAAAAAAAAAAAACCCAACACTTAGAAAAAAATAGAAAACAAGTTGACCGGATTAGAAGTCCGGACAACATACGAACATACTAACACTTAAAAGAAAACATAGTTGTGACCGGATTAGAAGTCCGGACAACATACGAACATACTAACACTTAAAAGAAAACATAGTTGTGACCGGATTAGAAGTCCGGACAACATAGTATTCACACACAAAATTACTAAGTCTAGAAATGAAAAAGACTTAAATCGGACAATCATCAACCGGATTAAGGTTTATCGGATTGAACTCCGATCACCTTGTCAGGTGAAATATCCGTTCAACACACAAAATTCACACACGGTAAAAAAATTCAAAAATACACACTAAAACAAAATTGAAAATCCACACAAAACAATCAAAATACACTCACAATACTCAAAAACGATCAAAAATACACACAAAATACACAATCGAACAAAGATAAAACCGTTTTTATTTGAGTTTATTCTCTTATTATTCAATTTCAGATTCGA
>NW_020206763.1:0-2286 GCF_001531365.2 Cynara cardunculus var. scolymus | reverse complement strand
AGACATAGATGTAGCTCTGACATTCTCTGAAATATGACTTCACCTTCATAGTCAAGGAATATAACTCTTCACTCAGGTTTGAAATGCACAAAGTTGGGTGAATAGGGACCCTTATCTGGCAAGTCGATATTCAACATAGAAATGTCTATACTCTCATGACCCCTTGAGAACTTCATCTAAGGAGAACCTCGGTTCATGTTCGTTCCTTAGGAATGGTCCATCATTAGGATTAGAGAGCTTTTGTTTCTTCTTCCCACCTTTCTTTAGAGAAGGCTTGTCAGGGACTGCGACATACCTGGACATCCGTTTGATGAGATTGCTGATGGTGTCCTCGATAATCACCTTATGTATTGACTTGGATCGCTGAATGGCTCGCCTGATCTCCAAACATTCGTTGTATCCATATCGACCAAGGTATGAAGGGTACTCGRTGATGGCCTCGAGATTGTCCCTGGTGATGAGCATTGAGACTAGTGTTCCATCGTCTTTTGAACGTCCACTGATGMTGACGCTAATAATCGGGCAGGGACTAACTCTCTTTTCAGTTTTGCTTTGCTCCATCGCTAGTCCTTTTCCACCAGCTTCAGGTTCTTCTCATGCTCAGCTTCTGCAATGGAAAGAAGTTTAGCCTAGGCTTGGACAATGTTCACCTTCTTCTTAGACTTTCTCTTGGGGAGAATCTTCTCAGCTAGTGACTTGGCCAACTTTAAGCTGTCTTCAGTCTGCTTCCTCTTAAGCTCTAGCTCTACTTCAGCTCTTAATGCCTCGAGTCTTTCAGCTTCTGGAAGGAAGTCAAACTCACCCCCACTAGAGGTACGAAGAGGGATTTTTACTCTAGTCTGGTTGAGTAACTCCTTTAGCTGAGCCATCTGCTGGTTGGTGGGAGCACTGGAGACAGGGTTTTCAGGGACCCACTCTAGTCGACCAGAGGTTGTTGATGAAATTTGAAGTTCATATAGAGAAGTGACTACTACTTGAGAGGTAGGGTCTTCAAATAAGGGTTGAGGGATATTAAAGAGTACTTTCAAAATCCGTTCTTCAGCGATCGCTTTGCCTTTTGACTGGTGGTCTTGGTTCTTTGATGGATCAGACTCTCATTCCCTTTGCTTCCCCTGGGATGCAGAGTCCCTGAGGGCGACTCCCTTTTTGGCGGTTCTTCGCTTTTGATTCTTGATGGTAAAGTCATCTTCATCATCATCGTTGTCATCACCATCTAGGTCACGTCCGACGTTTGGGAGAACAGGTTCGTCATCTTTATCATCATCATCATCTTCGTCTTCTTCATCATCATCATCATCATCATCATCTTCGTCTTCATCATCATCATCATCATCATCACCAGCAGCAGCGGTGATGGGAAGAGTATCATCCATTAGGATGGCATTGACTGCCTCAGCTGAAACAACTTCGATGGTCGGGATTACAGGAGCAGCAACCTCTTCAGCTCTAGGAGCTTGAGCTTCAGCTGCAGATAATGCTGGAGTAGCAGCAGAATCAGGATCAGCAGCAGCATCAGCATCAGATGGTCCAGCAGCGTTGGACCTCATCTCCCCCTATCTGGCTAAGACTTGAGAGTGTGAGCCAGAGAGTTCGTCCACGCGCTGATGCTAGAGAACCATCATCTCCTCTAGCCTTGACTGAGCACTGGCTAGAGTCGTCGTTTCCTAACGCGTCTCATTCAGGTGAGCGAGATCATCAGCAGAGAAAGAAGGTGGGATCACTAGAGCTGGTTGACGAACAACATCCAGGATCTGCTGAAGAAGTCCTGTCTGCTGAAGGGCAAGAGCCTGAGCATCAACAGCCCTGCTAGAGAGAACAACAATCGCTTTAGTGTTCGCTCGAACAGCTTTTTGGTGAGTCAGGAGGTGACTCTAAACTTCTTGAACATCTGCTTGGAGAGCTGAGAGGTTCGCATCAAGTTTAGCCTTGCGGGGCATCTCATGGTGAACTTCAGTTATCCKGCAGAGAACTGAATCAACGGCTGGGAGGAGGAGTTTGACGTCAGATGCCATATCATAGTCATCATCAATCTCTTCATCCTCTCCATCTTCTTTCTCTCCCCTGTCCTCTTCCTCCTCTTCTTCAGCATCTGGCTGATGCATAGAAGAAGGACCTGCAACAGAGGAAGTGTGTGTAACAAAAGGCTCGAGTTAGTAGAAATGAAAGGATAGGAGGATGGAATACCTGAGGGGCCATTAATGACATCCAGCGGATTGTCACTGGCGTGAGCAAAGATGTCGTCGAGAGGATGGACATATGTATCATGAGGAGCATTGAGAGGAGCAA
>NW_020206762.1:0-2296 GCF_001531365.2 Cynara cardunculus var. scolymus | reverse complement strand
AAAAAGCAATCTTTGTAGGGTATAGCTATAATACCAAGGCCTACAAATTGTACAACCCTTTGACCAAGAAAGTAATCACAAGCAGAGATGTGACCTTTGATGAAGAAAGTACTTGGAAAGGTTTGACATRTGAGAATGATGGGAGTTGTACTCTAGTTGATGAGTCATATGAGGATGACAAAAATACCCCTAYTGAGCATAATGAATCCGAAYGTATTGAACCTRCTACACCTATGAGAGATTCCTCTCTCAATTCAGAAAATACAACTCCTGGAAGCACCTCCTCTTCAAATGGATCAAATAGAAAAACCAGAAGCTTGATTGATCTCTATGAAAGTACTCAACCGATCAACATAGATCTCTTAGCTAATTTTGCTTTGTTTTCTGACGCAGTCCCTTTAAAGTTTGAAGATGCTTACAAAGATCAAAAGTGGAGAGATGCGATGGACAATGAGATGAATTCCATACTCAAAAATAATACATGGGAGATAGTTGAATTACCAAAAGGACAAAAGTCAATTGGAGTAAGATGGATCTACAAAACCAAATACAATGAGAAGGGTGAAATAGATAAACACAAGGCAAGACTTGTGGTTAAAGGGTATAAACAACAGTATGGCATCAACTATCAAGAAGTTTTTGCCCCTGTGATCAGATTAGAAACTATTCAGTTGATTCTGGCTATAGCTGTTCAATTCAATTGGCCTGTGTACCAAATGGACGTAAAATCAGCCTTCTTGAATGGATATCTGGAAGAGGATATTTTCATTAACCAACCTGATGGTTACAAACGTAAAGGAGAAGAGCATAAGGTGTGCCACTGAAAGAAAGCTCTTTATGGGCTTAAACAAGCCCCTAGAGCTTGGTATAGTAGAATAGAAAGACATTTCTTTGATCATGGGTTCCAGAAATGTAATCATGAACATACCTTATTCATCAAAAAAGAAGGTTACTCTACACTTCTGGTATGTATTTATGTAGATGATATTGTGTTCACAGGGAGCTCCATAGAATTAGTTTCTGAGTTTAAGGAATCAATGAAAAAGAATTTTGAAATGACTGACTTGGGTCTGCTTCATTACTTCTTGGGAATAGAGGCCTCACAAGGTAAGCATTCCATCTCGATATCACAAAAGAAATATGCTAAGGATCTCTTAGTAAGGTTTAACATGGATGATTGTCTGTCTGTTGCCACTCCTATGGAACCAAGATTAAAACTTTCTGCAGGAAGCGGTGAAAGATCGATTGATTCAACATTATATCGAAGTCTTGTTGGCTGTCTTATGTATCTTACTGCAACAAGACCCGATATAATGTATGCTATCAGTATGCTTAGTAGGTACATGGAGGATCCAAAATCAGGACATTGGGAAGCCACAAAGAGGGTACTGAGATACATAAAAGGTACGCTTGATCATGGAATCACTTACTCTTGTTCCTCCTCTTTCAAGTTAATTGGTTATAGTGATAGTGACTTTGGAGGGTGCTTTGAAGATGGTAGAAGTACAACAGGATATATATTCTGTTTGGGTACAAGGGCAATCTCATGGCAATCGAAAAAACAAAAGGTGGTGGCTTTGTCGTCGACAGAAGCAGAATACATGGCTCTTTCTTCCACTGGTTGTCAAGCTCTGTGGTTGAGAGGTATCTTGGAAGAATTAAGCTTTCCACAAGAACTTCCAACACCGATTTATTGTGATAATAAATCTGCGATTGCTCTTACCAGAAATCCAGTCTACCATGGCAAAAGTAAACATATAAAATTAAATTCCATTTTATTCGTGAGCTGATTCAACATGAAGAAGTTGATGTAGTGTTTTGTTCTTCAAGGGATCAAATGACAGATATCTTTACCAAATCACTGCAGCAGGGCACATTTGTGAAACTAAAGAAGGATTTGAAGGTTGGTGATGTTTAGCTTAAGGGAGGGTGTTAAATTATAAGCCAAATCATCAACAAATCAGTTTGACTGTTAGTTGACCGTTAAGTTGGATGGCAGTTATGGGTTTCCCGCCAAAAAAACTTCTGAACAGTGGTGTTCCCTCCAACAGTTGCAACGTTTCTGTGTTTTAGTATTTAAGTGTTTTGTATCCCTGTTTTTCATTTGTGTGAATAGTTTTCTAAGATTCAAGTGTCTTTGTAATATTCTAAGTGTTCTTCAATAAAGAACCTGTTTGTGTTGTGTATCCCATATAACCCGAAATTAGTTGTGCCATCAACTCTTGATTCCTCCGTATTAATTCCATGAGATCAGAATTAGAGCCAGGTTCAGTTGTACCTGCAGTGGGGTGAGTCT
>NW_020206761.1:0-2287 GCF_001531365.2 Cynara cardunculus var. scolymus | reverse complement strand
TACCCTTCAAAGGTGATAACCTGATGCTCTAAAATGACGGATGTCACATGCAGATCTCAGGCCACCTCTCACAAAAGAAGGCATGATGACCCGGATGATCCAAGTCATCATGAGGGGGAGAGGAAGAGACAGAGGGTGGCTGAGACATCTGCCCAGGCTCTAGGTGTTGAAAGTGAGCCAGCTGCTCAAGATGTGAATGATGAAGATTCTGCCCCAGAGTCTATACGGAAAAGGATAATTGAGGCTATTATTGTAGAAGATGAGGAAGAAATGGAGACAAGTCCTATGATCGAGCCAATGGTTGAAAAGTTGACGGACTCCACAGTAGGGACAAGGTTGTTGTTGGACTTGTCTGCCAACGTTGGTTTCAATGATGTGTTTTCTACTATGTTGGGTGGAGAGCAAGATTTTGGAGAGGATATCAAGAACATTGACGAGTCAACTGGGGTGTACATTGACTTTGAAGCAGATATCAATGAGGAAGATCCAGTTTTCCCATTTCAGGGTGACCGTCAGACATGGCCAGAATCCTCCACTTCAGCTGTATCTGGTACATCTGATATTCCTGCTCCTAGAGAGCCTGTTGATCCTACAGAGATATTCACGAGGAATTATGTACCATTTGAAATCAGAGCCAATGTTCCAGGGTATGATAGGGCAAGGATTCGAGAGTCATATCTTGAAGATATCTACTTTGGAATCTTCCTCCGACACCGTAAGGCTCTGAGTGATGATAAAATCATTGGTATCCATCGGGAAACCAAAGATTATTGCTTGGAGTACAAGCATTTTCTGAAAGCCAAGCGTCTGTCTGTTAGTGAAGTTCGTACCAAACATCGGGTTGTCTCAATCAAACAGATCGATGCTCAAAAACTTTTGAGAGTCTGGTATCCAGTCTTTACTGTAACTAGACAAGATGGGCAAATCTAGAGGTTCAGTGAAGCTGATTTCCCGAATTTATATTTGGAAGACTTGGAATATATGTATTGCGAGATCAGAAATATGACCAATAGGAAAGATGGAGCTATGGTTGCTCTTGATGCAATTAAAAGATATATGCGGTGTCATGTAAAGTTGTCTATGGTTATACATGTTCAGATGGGTCTTGAAGATAGTCAAAGAATCATCAATCTGAAGAGACCTGACCAAGACTTAGAAGATATTGATGCTTATCCAGTCTATATGATCCTTGAAAAACCATAGTTCGGAGTCATATACTTTGTTGAGCATCAAGTGAAGAAGTTTATGAGATTTGGAGAGCTAAACAAGTATTCAGATGGTACAATAAGACTGGTAAGACGGGCACTTGACTTGAAGAGGGTGAACAATGACAGGGCTGCAGAGTCGGAGAGAATGAGCTCTAAAGAAAGATATATGTTGATCAATGCCATAAATCTGCTCGAGGAGAAGATTCAATACCGGAATGCTCTAAGGAGGTTGGAGAAACTCCTTGGACATAGAAAGACAAGATTTACAAGAGTCCGAACTTGAATCCAAAGGGGGAGAATGTTGGGTTCAAGTATGTGCGTTATTGTTGTATTCAAGTTCTCCATATTTTACATGTTTTGTAATAGAATAGCTTTATTCCTTCCTTAGTATAAATAGGAGTTTCCTTTGTAATTGTAATTAGCCAGTCATTAGCATTCTGTAAGCTGAAATTAGCATTTAAATTTCTCTCTCAATCAATCAAGATACATTTGGTGATCTACTCTTTCTTCATCTTATTTCTTGAAGATCATAATCATGTTTGTATGAAATTTGGGAATTTCACATACTACCCTCTTAAACCATCATATTTATTCCCAATGGTACTATCTACGTCCGGGACCCTTTAATATGCAAATAACAGTTTAAGTCTAGGCATCATGCTTTGAATACCTAAATCACTTAAACTTAGGCTCTGATACCACCTCTCTAACACCCCAAACTTCCACATTTGCATATAACATGTATTTCATATAAAAGAAATACAATTTACACCACAAAAGTCCCACTAGTACAAGGATCTTATATACAGAATTTACAACTCAAAAATTCCAAAAGAATATCATTGCACTATCACATGTATAACAACATGTATCTTCAACATATAGCAATCAACAGGTTGATCTTCAAAACAATAGATAAGCATAATAAGAAAATAATCAATATTTTCCCCTTCCACTTATTATCTCGAGACCCATCTGTTCATGCAATGTTGTTGATCCTCTCTCTCAGTGATTTGATGATAATCCCTTTTTCCTTTCGATGTATTTTTGTGTTTCTGTACTTTCGGTTCTAGCGATCA
>NW_020206760.1:0-2305 GCF_001531365.2 Cynara cardunculus var. scolymus | reverse complement strand
TTTTCATTACTTTTTACATTATGAGTTATGGGGTTTAACACTTCCCATGATCCCCCGAAGTCGATAACACATGCTCTTAACATATCTTCGAGAGTCTGGATCGTTCGTTCACTCTRCCCGTCAGTCTGTGGATGATACGTCGTACTCAGCCAAATCTGAGATCCCAAAGCTTTCTAAAAACTTTCCTAGAATTTAGATGTAAGACGATTATCTCGGTCTGAAATGATAGATAGTGGAACCMCATGCCTGGTTACGATMTCTTCGATGTAAATCTTTGCCAATCTTTCTAACGGATAATTCTCTTTTATTGGCAGAAAGTGCGTAGATTTTGATAAACAATCCACAATTACCCATATAGCATCATATCCATTTGGAGTTCACGGTAGTTTCATGATAAAATCATCGTAATAAGATCCCATTTCCACACAGGAATCTCTAAATACTGCAAATTCCTATATGGTCTTTGGTGTTCAATCTTCATCTGCAGACATGTTAAACATTGTTCGACATACCTTGCTATGTCTTTCTTCAATCCAGGCAACAAATAAAATGGTTTTAAATTCTTATACATTTTATTGGTACCGGGATTTGTGGCTTTCATCCAAAATAATTTCCCGGATATTCCTATAGCGCGGTATCCAGATCCATTCTTGAAAGCACAAAATTCCCCTGTCGTTCTTTTCTAGGGTGGAAATCATTTTACCCATTCGTTCAAACTTGGAATTATCCTCTTTAACTGCTTCTTCTTGACACTTTAAAATTTCACTGTGGAGATTTGGTAATAAGCTCATTCTCATTGCTACGATCTTGATTGTACCACTCTTCCCTTTTCTGCTCAAAGCATCTGCTACCACGTTGGCGTTCCCTGGATGGTAGAGAATCTCACAGTCATAATCATTTACCAGTTCAATCCATCGACGTTGCCGCATGTTTAACTCTTTTTGACTGAATAGATGTTGGAGACTCTTGTGATTTGTAAAGATTTGACATTTTGTTCCCAGCAGATAATGCCTCCAAATTTTTAGAGCAAAAACTACGGCTACAAGTTCCATGTCGTGCGTCGGATACTGTTTTTCATGATCCTTTAATTGTTTGGACGCGTATGAAATCACCTTTCCTCTCTACATCAACACGCAACCTARACCTAATTTTGAAGCATCACTATAAACCATGAAGTCTTCAGATCCCTCAGATTGTGTCAACACTGGAGCACTGCGAAGATGATCTTTCAAWAACTGAAAAGCTCTTTGTTGATCCTCTTCCCACTGAAACTTAATGTCTTTCCGAGTCAATTTAGTCAATGGTATTGTGATTCTGAATAAATCCTAAATAAACTTCTGGTAGTAGCCTACTAACCTCAGAAAACTAGGAACTTCAGATGGAGTTTTTAGCACATCCCTTTTTTCTACAGCTTCAATCTTAGCATGATCCACTTTTACTCCCGCCTTAGATATGACATGACTTAAAAATTGAACTTCTCTCAACCAGAATTCACACTTGGATAGTTTTGCGACTTTTCTTTCTTCAAGAGTTTAAGGATCAGATGAAGGTGTTCAACATACTCTTTTTCAGATTTCGAGTATATAAGAATATCATCGATAAACACAATAACGATTTTATCGAGATATTCACTACATACCCGATTTAGTAGATCCATAAAAGCTGCAGGAACATTGATTAAATCGATAGACATAACCAAAAACTCATGGTGTCCATACCTGGTCTAAAAAGCGGTTTTAGCAACATTTTTATCCCTGACTTTCAATTGATGATATCCTAACCGTAAATCGATTTTTAAAAAATAACTGGCTCCTACTAGTTGTTCAAATAATTCGTCGATTCTTGGTAAAGGATATTTATTTTTGATCATCAACGTGTTCAATTCTCGGTAATCAATACACATTCGCATCGATCCGTCTTTCTTTTGACAAAGAGAACTGGAGCACCCCATGGTGAAGTACTCGGTCTGATGAAACCTGTCAAAAAGATCTTCTAACTAAGTAACCAATTCTTTCAATTCTGACGGTGCCAACTGATACGGTGCTCTAGCCATTGGTGCTGCCCCGAGTACAAGATCAATTCTAAACATAAAAGATCTATCAGGCTGTAAACTAGTGAAATCTTCCAGGAAAACTTCTGGATAATTACAGATGACCGGAATCAACTCTTGCTTATTTTTCTCTTTCTTTGAATCGATCACATAGGCCAAATAACCCTGGCATCTTTTCTGAATACATTTATGAGATTTCAGGACTGATAACAAACTAGTATGGTGATCCTACCAATCACCATAAATAGCAATTGG
>NW_020206759.1:0-2262 GCF_001531365.2 Cynara cardunculus var. scolymus | reverse complement strand
CGTTACTTCATCCGCCCTTATTCGCCCTTTCTGCACCTCTGCCACCACCAAGTTGAACACCCATTCGAGGGACTCTGTTGAATACTTGTGCACCTCTTTCGGATCGAAGAATCTTAGGATCTCATCCTTATCCAAGAAAAAAAAACCCAAAGATGGGATTGTGGATAATAGTGTTGGGATGAAACCTGTGCAGCCAAATAGGTCTGTTCTTTGGAGGAGAAATCTTTAGCTCTGGCTGGGCCAACCTCATTGCAATATCGTCTTTTTGGCTGTAGAATTTAACTTCAGCATGCATTACCTCTATCAGCCTTCTGAGAGAAATCGAGTAKCTTGACCTCCTCTCCATGTACTTGTTTAGGATCTTGTGCAAGAAGATTAGATCAAATACACAGAGATTGTGGAGGTCAGCATCTGTGAAAGTGTATAGGTTGCCATCATCCCTCTTTATCGTATATTGAGTGTATAGCACGGTCTTCTTCAGCATGGTGCGCGGAGAAATGGTTTCTAGTGAACGAATAACATGCTCTAAGAAGACCTTCTTTGGTGGCTTGGTGAGTTTAGTGAAGTGAAATTTTGCTTCGGCAGAGGGCATTCCGGTTAGCTCTGGATCGTATGGGGGCTCTGTGTCTGTGGATGAGTAACGCCACCGTAGAATCTCTTTGACAGTGGTTACGGGCTCTGTATGCATCTTCTGCGTAGGAATCTTCTTCATCGAGTCAATAATTTCAGAACTCCCCACTGTGGCAGACTCTGGCATTCTGGTGTCTTCTTCGAGTATAGGCCTCTGGGTAGACACCTCTGGTAGGATTGGTTTGACTGTTCCTACCAGAGCGTCCAACATACCTGTGGATGTTTCTTCAGGTATCTTTGCAAGTTTAAAAGAGCCTTCTCCGATTTTGGGGATGGGAGCTCTGCTAAGACGCCTTGAGGGCTTGAACCAGATCAGGGTCATCGTATTCATCTTCATTGATCTCCTCTAGTGTGTCAGAGCTAGACCCTTTCTTTGGCGACGCCTCATCTACTTTACCCTTGCCTTTCCCCGTAGGCTCTGAAGATTTTTCTTTGGAGAATAGGGCTACAGCAGAGTCCACTATTTTCAGTGGTTTGGCAGAGGTCGATTTCTTTGGCTTTGTCTTCTTCTCCCCCTCATGACGATCAGGTTCATTGCCTCCCTGATCATCATGGATTTGAGTGGCTTCTTCCTTGCATGAGGTGAGGGGAGCCTTCTTCAAGCGCCTGAGAACTCTGGAGGCCGCCTTCTCCATCTTCTCTATTACCATTTCAGCATTCAGAGTGGCAGTGTTGATATCCATCTCTGTGGCCCATTTCATTTTAGAGATGCACCGATAGATTTCATTTCGGAACGAGTCACCTTCTTTGACGAGTTGCTTCGTGCAGTCTCTAATGGATTCATTAGTAGCTCTGGCCTCTTTGAAAAGATGGTCGTGGTGTTTCCGCACGGTCTCTCCGAGAGCCTCAACCATTGCATCTAGCTCTCTGCGAGTAGCTAGATGGTTAATATTAGCCCTGGAGGATGAGGAGTCGACGCCAACAGTGATCGCAGAGGAGAACATCTCTTTGATTTCATTCTTGAAGGCGAAGTAGTCCGTGTAGCCGATGGAAACTATGTCTGCAGCGTATTGGGCGGCGACCTCTGTCAGTTCTGTCTTTAGAGTGTTGATGGAAGAAGGATTGAGAGACAGCACGCTAAAGGCTTCTGTGAGATCATCCTTTTTGAGGACAGAGCTCTAAAGGGCTGATAAGGTCGCTTTGAGTTCAGAAGTTGTAGAAGTCAACTCCTTCAGAGACTCTATTAGAGGTGTAAGAGCCTCTGTCGCCGGAGAGGAGGAGAACAAGCTTTTCAACTCATCCAACCTCTGGAATACCACTCTGGCGAAGGTTTGTAACTCCTCCTTCATCACATAGGCACTCGGGGAACCTAGATCACCAACACATGGTGTCCTAGTAGCCTTGGAGTGTAAGGCGCCCTTAGTGACCGATTTGGCGTTGTCATCTCAGGGACTTCCACCAGATCCTCGGACATCCCCAATTGGAGAGCCTACCGGTGTTTTGTCTATTTCGTGCCTAATAGGTTCAGAGCCTAACTCGGCAGAGGGATCGAGTGGAGACTTTGGGTGTTCTAGACCCACAGCCTCGGTGATTCTCTCGCATGCCTCTGAAGCATGACTGGGTGATTCACTCACGTGTGGAGGGGCAACGGATGCCTCTCTCGGTTGTGTCGAGTCCTTGGGCAAACAGACT
>NW_020206758.1:0-2320 GCF_001531365.2 Cynara cardunculus var. scolymus | reverse complement strand
GATGGGTAATAATATCACAGAGGAGACGTATGATTATCCAAACCTTGTCCATCTCAGAACAAGTTTCTGAATCTTGGCTTTGCAGGAACCACAACGAAGCGATCGAACCAACAGCACACGAACTTAACACAGACTGAGTACAAACGGATAAATAATGATAAGATTTGTATCAAGAAGACGTATGATCACCAAATCTTGTCCATCAAGAAGACGTACCATTAAATCTTGTCCATCAAGAAGACGTATAATCATCAAACCTTGTCTATCTGAGATGAATCTTGGCTTTGTGATAACCTCAAGGACCAGTGGCGATGGCGTATAATCATCAAATCTTGTCCATCAAGAAGACGTACGACTAAAATCTTGTCCATCAAGATACTGTATAATCATCAAATCTTGTCTATCTGAGACGAATCTTGGCTTTGTGATAACCTCAAGGACCAGTGGCGATCGATCCAAGAAAACGTGAACTAAACCTATTCGCCAATCAAAAGTAGAACCCCGTAAATGATAAGATCGATGTCCATCAAGAAGACGCATACTAAAACAAATCGCATACATCTGGACGATTACTATGACCGGTGGCGATCGATTCATCTAAACGTACAAGATTCATAATGAAAACCAAGATTGAAGAAGGATGGTAGGGTACCGAATCAGCAAATGAAGGTTAAAGAAGGCAGTGGATAGACGAAATCAAAGAAAAAAGCGGGAACCCATGGAGAGAGAGAGAGAGAGAGAGCGACGCCGTGAGAGCGATAGATGAAATGAGTCGTATATGTGATGGAGGGTCTATATTTATACTTGAAAATAGAGAAAATTACAATTTTTGTCCCTGCTTTTTACAGATTACTACAAATAGCGCCCCTAAACTTTAATAAAGTACAATAACAGTCCACTATTTTGTATTTTACTTTGAACGTGATCCCTAATGCTAACAGAATCGGTCAGTATGCCGTTAAATGAATAGTATTTTTGTCCTTTTACATGCATATGTATGTATGTTTTTTGGGTGTCTACAGGTGTTTGTGTGTGTGCAATATCTGGGATTTTTTTGTGTGTATTTTATTCAATTGTTAAAATAGAGGGACTTTATTTGAAATCTTATATAAATCACATGAGCCAAAATCGTAATTTGCTCTTGAAAATAAATCCAATCCACGTCTGATTTAAATTTTAAATTTTTATTTTAAAAAGAATTAGATTGTTGTAACTAATTTATCTTCTTGAGTTTAATAATATTTTTTATATTTTATCTTTTATTCAAATAATACATGTATCCGTCGCATGTATTATCTATATGTATACTACATTAATAAGCATATAGACTTATATCTTAAGTACAAGTCTTTAAGCATATAGTACTATTATTTTATGCAAGAATTAAAAAATCTCTTAATTACAAAATTTTTGCACAATTTACAAGTTGTTTATGCAACACCAAATCCTAATTGGGTTAAACTTGTTTTCCCTTTACAACACCAAATCCTAATTTGGTCAAAGTTTCAGATTTAAGTAAGTAATATTTACATGAAAAAAGATATATTTGGTTTTTCCAAAGTTGTTTGACATTTTGTTTGTTTCCTATTTTGAACCCAAATTCAAAGTTCTTCTTTCTCTTGAAGTAAACTGAAATTTRAAGCAACAATATCAGAAAGGGTTTCAGATCCTGCATGTACCCCACCCTAACCCTTCAACTTTATATGGATTTAAAAACTCAACATGTGTGCAATTATTTTTCCAATCGATCTTGTTAATACATCATATTAACTTTCAACTTTAAATATTAGTTGAATTGTAAAATAATCACACAAACTCATGATTCAAGGCTAAACTAATGTTTCAAAATTGTGATTCACCTGCGCTGCATCGCGCGGGTACACCACTAGTCTATAAGCCTTTTTTCGATCTCTCTATCTACTATGTTATCTGCGATTAGAAGCAAACAGAAGGAGATTAAAGAAATCATATAAGAAGGAACATTAAAAGTCTATGGCAAAATCAGTTGTTGGTGTGTTTCTTTCATCTATGAAGTTCCAAGAAAACCAGTTAGATGCCCCAATATCTCCATGAGATTGGATACACAAAATATGGAATGGTATGTTTTCATTTTGAATTACTACCTCAATTTTCCACAATATATGGACTTTGAAGTCGATCTAGATATCTCGGATTGACAATTTTGTTATTTTCATTTTGAAGATTACAAATTATTTTTGTAAACATTTAATTATTTATCTTCTATTACATTTTTTAGGACTCGGGATATTCATAGAAAAAAAAAAAGAGGATAATTCCCATCTTTTTATATCATCCATAT
>NW_020206757.1:0-2315 GCF_001531365.2 Cynara cardunculus var. scolymus | reverse complement strand
TATATATATATATATATATATATATATATATATATATATATATATACATTGAGAGAGAGAGAGGGGGGCAGGATCAAATGAAAACCGTCTAATTCTTAAAAAACGTGTAACCTAATTTCGATCAATAGAAAAATTCTTTTTTTTCCTTAATTAAATTTAATCATTAAGGGTAGATTTGTCATTTACATTGTTTTCTATTAAATATGAAAGTTATTAATACATCTTAATTAAGGTAAAATAATAAAGTAAACTTTATAAATGATAATATTTAAATTTTTATTTAAATTAGAATTTTAAAAATTGAATATTATTATTTGGTTTCTCGGTTTATTAGTGATAATAATATGAAAATCGAAAATTATTATATTCATTTATCCACGAAATCAGTAACAGATCCAAACAAAGATTCATGAATCGGTAAAAATATAATCAACTGTGAAACAGATTTTTGTTAGATTTGTTCATGAAAATGTTCATTGAGGAGCTTGTTTTATGAAACTTATGCAGATTGGTTCGTGAAAACGTTCAATGAGAAGCTTGCTTTATGAAACTTTTGAGGATGAACTGGTTGCGTAATATAATGTTATTGCATAATCTTGTTTTCTTATCAACAATATTTGATGAAATTGTTTCATTTTTTTTGGATGATTTTGTTCACTTAATGGTTAACAAACCATGTAATGGTAAATGCATTGACTCTATGAAACGTGTTCGGATTGGAAAAAATTGGCCGATGAAATGGGTGCATGAAGAAAGTGAAATCATTTCATAATTGTTAAGAAAATGTTATGTAATTAGCTAACAATGAAACGGATCCATCTACCAATAACATGAAAATGACAAACGTCTCATCAGACATTAGCAAATAGTGAAACCATTTCATATTTGTTAAGAACATGTTGTTTAATTAGCAAACAGTGAAACCATTTCATAATTAGATTGAAACGGATCCATCTACCAGAAACTTGAAAATGACAAATGTCTCATCTAGCATTACGTTGATTTATGTATTGATGGAACTGTGAAACCATTTCGTTCATGAAATGTAGCAGTAAATTTTTTTATTATCATTCAAAAGGTTCATTATGTTAAATTGATTATAGTGTGTTTTAATTTTATTGTTGATCTATTTTAATGATGGATGTTATTTTTTATGATATTTGAACATAAAATTAATATATTATTTTACAAATGATTTTGTTTCATTAATATTACGATATACATGATATGGTTGCTATTAATATTACCACTACCAAAGTTACCATTTTGCCCTTTTGGGATTATAAAATAATTTTTTATTTTTTATTTTTTTATTTTTCTAATTTTCTAATATAACTTAAACTAATCTTGACCATTGACCATTGGTTCCAAAGACCAGAGCCTCTGGTTCCCACTTTACTTGCTATTTGTTATTCCCTTTACAACCAGAGCCTCTGGTTCTAAAGACCAGAGCCTCTGGCTTAAGATTTTTTTTTGAAGGCAAGTAAACCACTTCCCTTCCAACTCCCTTTTCATAATTTTTTTTTTCAACCAGAGCCTCTGGTTCTAAAGACCAGAGCCTCTGGACCCCATCCATCGCTTTTGAATCTTACTTTTCCTTCCCCTTTGAAACCAGAGCCTCTCTGGTCCTTGCTCACTAAAATCATTTATATGACTAAGTGTTTCCAAAGACCGAAGCCTCTAGTTCCAAAGACCAGAGCCTCTGGTTTCCACCCTACTTGCATTATATTGTTCTCAACCAGAGCCTCTGGTTCTAAAGACCAGAGCCTCTGGCTTTGATTTCTTTGATAGCAAGTCTTCATCATTCCATCTCATACTTCATTTACTCATCCTTCACAACCAGAGCCTCTAGTTCTTAAGACCAAAGCCTCTGGATTCCAAGTCTTTGCAACCAGAGCTCCTCTGGTCTCAAAGACTCTTTGCTCTTCACACTTAGCCATATTTAATATTATTCTTCTTCATCATTCACAACCAGAGCCTCTGGTTCTAAAGACCAGAGCTTCTGGATTCAACGTCTTTGCAACCAGAGCCCCTCTAGTCTCAAAGACATTCTTTTTCCATACTTAACCATTTTTTTCTTCATTCAATCTCATCATCCTTCATAACCAGCGCCTCTGGTTCTAAAGACCAAAGCCTCTGGATTTCAAATCCTTTGCAACCAGAGCCCCTCTGGTCTCAATATTCATTCATTTTTCTTATTCATTCTATTTCATCACCTTTCACAACCAGCGCCTCTGGTTGTATACACCAGAGCCTCTGGTCATCCAAAATGTAAACTCCTTATTGTTTCTAGGGGGAGTTTTTACATTTCACTT
>NW_020206756.1:0-2325 GCF_001531365.2 Cynara cardunculus var. scolymus | reverse complement strand
ACTATTCATTGGATGTTGCACAAATTTTCTAACATAGTCTTCAATGAGACACTTACTCTTATGTCAATAATGACATGTTTGTCTTATTATGTTAAAGGTGTTGTAATAAGTTATCATGCTAAATCTTACCAACCTAGCAAACACTGTCTTTATGAGATTAATTTTGTAATGTAAAAGGTATTACACAGCACATTTACGTATTAATATATAAAAAACAAGGGATTTTTTGTACAATTGTGAAATATTTTTACCTGTTAATATATATAACACAGATATGAGTGTCCATTAAGTAGTGTTTTAATTGGACGATTAATTTTAAATACGTATTTACAATTAAAAATCCTAATACAAACATATTTTGACAAGTTTATTAATTAGAATGAAACCATTCAAACAAGAATTATGTTAACCTAACAAATTTTGTTGTTCCAATGGAGAAAAATACATGTACTTTTTTGGGGTAAGCGTGGGTCTTCAGGCTATGTGTACTGATTAATTCTCTGGTGACCACGAATGGCTTTTTAGATATAAGACATTTCTTTTGGAGGTCATATATAGGACACTAGTTCTTTCGTATCTAATACAATTTACGTAACGTTAGATTTAATGCTAGTCAAACACAAAAGAAAACTAGATGCCTTCAAAGATAGTCTTCAACAATCATGAATCCTCATTATTTGAATTTCCATGATACTCACACATTTGTGGCCAATTGACTTGGCAATGCAACCTTAGGTTGCATGTGCAATTTGCATACAACATGGGAGCTACATGCTCGTCGGTTTATTCAACCTTAGATTCCAACACAAAAATAGAACTCGGCGCAAGTATACACCTCGAACTACTGTCGTCTCGTAATAGATAATATCAATGCATGGTGTACAATGTATAATTAAAATTAATTTTCAATGTATATTAATTAATATCTATTAATATTAGTAGTATTTAAATTTTATTTATAATTAATAGTAATAACAACAATTAATATTACTGAAGATTATAATTGAAAAAAGTGATAGTAAGCTATCAAAACCTTACTTTAAGTAGCGTTTCAATACACTGATTTATGTGTATCCAAGCATGTATCCAGAAAAGAAGGTAGCTCATTTTTACCAAATAATGCCTAAATATACGTTTGTTATATTGTTGGATCTTTTTTTAACCGGTTTCTCTTTCATTCTCTCGTCAAATGTAGGATTCGAACCTATAATTGATAAAAATGTTGTCGCTATGTTTTTCTATCACTCATGCATAATTTTAGATTTGAAAAATACTCAACCCCTTTAAAACTTACAACCATTACAACCAAAATCTTAACCATTAATTTCATGATCAAGTTACAACAGATGTGAGAGCAATACTTTCAGTTAAAAGAACAAAAAGATAAAAGCAAATAACCGTTTATCATTAATCTAATGGTTAAGATGAAGGTTGCAAAAGTTGTAAGATTTACATGAGTTGCAAATTAACTTTGGGCTATATATATAGGGGATCATCTTTTGAGAACCCAAGAAATTGTGATAACCTTGAAAACTTGTGCATCATGTGTTATTTTATATGATCTTTTTTTTTCATCTAAGACTAGAATTTAAAATATTGATCAACATATATTTGTTTTACATTATGTTTGTTTAACATGTACTCGGTTTACAATATGAACATTTTTGACATATTTGTGAAACATAAAATACATGTAAAAAAATTTCACGTCATGAACCGACCACATATGAAACACATATATATTAATCAATATATTATACACATTTAGTATATAATGTAAGTCATCCTCTACTCCTTTAGTATACACATTTCTCTTCTAAAGTATCATTTCCATAACACCGTGGGATCACTAAAACCAACCACATATCAAGATTTGAGAATGCTCAAACTTATGTTTAATATGTATATAAAAATATGTTTAACAAAAAATTATTTATGTTTTGTTTTGTATATGAAAATTAAATTGTAATTGTCAAATTAGGAATATTATTGGAAGTAAAATCTTAAATCGTCCAAATGAACGTAATACACAAAAACAGAAGATAAGTCAAGGGTGGATGGGTAGAGAGTTAGCTATGAGTGTTTTGACATGATGTTGATTCTTTTGTAGAAGACATGGTCAACTCCAAATATTCTGCAAAGAATCTTCCATTCAATCAGCCTCAATGGTCTGTTCAAGACAATGACACACATGACTATTTGAATCATTGTATGAATATTTCATTGAGTCACTATTCATTGGATGTTGCACAAATTTTCTAACATAGTCTTCAATGAGACACTTACTCTTATGTCAATAATGACATGTTTGTCTTATTATGTTAA
>NW_020206755.1:0-2330 GCF_001531365.2 Cynara cardunculus var. scolymus | reverse complement strand
TGTTGTAACTTTAATAGATATCATAATAAGAGTTAGGCCACGCAGACAACGACCAACCTTATATCCTCCCAATAATCCCCTTTTAATGATGTTCCACCCTTATATCCTCTCATTAATTCATATGAAGTAGTTCATCCAAAGACATACCTCAGTCATATATGTCAGAGTGAACTTGTTCATAATTCCCAAACCAAATCATGGTTTCAACATAGGTTTATACTCAAAACCTTCTATTCTCAAGAACAACCTATTCTCCCAAAACAGTTTAAAACTCTGTTTTTCTGTAAAACTCTTTCAAACTGTTTACCCAGATACTGTTTAATTCTTTCCAAAACAGTCCCAAAAATAGATTCAAACAATAACTTCTCAAAGGCTGTTGAAGAACACAACTTTGTTTCATATTTATCCAGAAACAGATTCCAAAACGATAACATCATAAAAACTGTTGAAGACAAGTTATCATCTTAACCTCAAAACCAATATCAAAACTCAACAGTTGATACACAAATATATGAGGAATTTAGTTTCAAAACCACTCACCTTACCAAACAGATTTCTTGATGATAATCACATAGTAAATGCTTTACTCTAACACAAAATCTTCAAGTACTTTTGAAGTAACAATTCTTGAGGAACACCTTATCTCACACACATAGGTTCTTTTCTAAAAAGAATGACAGTGATAAGGATAACCTTATCCAAACTTTTCTTTAAATATCCTCACCTAGGCGGATGAGGATTTTAATAATATAAAATTGGATATGACGGTGTGGATTTTATTATTTTAAAAACCTATTTGCTTCATTACTAAGGTACCACTAACTCAATAAAATATTCATATTATCCAAACGTGTATGCACTTATTTCATGTATCATGTATTGTTGCCACATTCACGCATACCATCATATAATTATCAAATAATCATGTAAAATTTATCTTGACCCAGGTTATCTGAAACCAGGTTATAACAGTAAAAGAGAATAAAACTATAACTTGAGCTCTTTTGGTTCTATACTTTGTTAAAGAAATATTTAAAATGATTGATTTCTTAAAGATTGTTTTAAAAGACAAAACTCAGATATAGAGCTCAGACATAGAGCTTGGACATAGAAATGCAGGTATACCACTCTATGATACAGAGCCTCTATATAGTACATACAGAGCCTCTAGAGCAAAACCATTTTAGAAGACTTACATAACTAGAGGTCCTCTAGTTCTTCTTAAATATCATATTTTATCAAAACCATTTTAAAATCATGGGCAATTAATGCCTTTGGTTATAAATCATTTCCTCCCCCCTTCTCAATAACATCAATGTTATTATTTCAATAAGAGCAATATTGGGACACCCCAATCTCCACACATTGCATATTACATAGAATTCATTTACAGGATACATAGATTCCCACATAGGTCCAAAATTTCAAGAGTCTGTGCTACATGTTTACGATACAAATTTCGTAACTTAAAAATTTCAAAATACATGCATTTGTAAACTAGCATTGCTCTCCTCCAAAACACATCTAGATATGGTCTTCAACATTTATGCACATAAGGGAAGTAATCATATAATGCTTTTTCCCTTATCGATATTATAATTACATGCACACATATTTTGAAAACACAAAATGAGGGTTAGACAAAAGTCTAGTGAGATTCCCTTTTTTCATGCTATGCAGGGTGAGATCACCAAAAACATTTATCAAAGAATCTCTCAATCATAATAAAGAATAATAAAAGAATCGCATCATATTTAAGTCCATCGGCCTCTGGTTCCAAAGTGTCCATCGGGTCTCTGATTCCAAACCATACTTAAAATATTTTTCAATAAGCATGACCAGAGCTCCTCTGGTCTTTCTACCAGAGCTTCTGGTTCGTCGACCAGAGCCTCTGATTCCTCAACCAGAGCTTCAGGTTGTACTTATGAAAGCCAACTAGAGCCCCTCTGGTTTGATTTATAGAAATTTCTAAGTATAAAGGCTCTTTTGAAATATCATTTTAAAATTATAAATATAGTACTAAGGTTGCTTCTAAAAGATATAAAGCTTATTTTCAAACTAATAATTTATAAAAGATTTTGCATCATTTTAAATCAATATCCAGAATCCTCTGGTTCTATTATGAGGGTCAATCAGAGCCCCTCTGGTACCTTGCAAGGTACAACCAGAGCTCCTCTGTTCCTCATAATCAATGTTTTTACCCAAAGCATTTTATTCACAACCAACAGTCATGAACTATATTATCTCCAATCCCATAACATCATTACCATCATTTCTACTAAAGACAACATCTCTAAATCCTCAAATCACCAAGAAATGAGAACTTAAAT
>NW_020206754.1:0-2328 GCF_001531365.2 Cynara cardunculus var. scolymus | reverse complement strand
TGAATTTTTTTTATCTGATCATATTTTGAGGGGGAGTGAAGTTTATCTGTTTTGAACTAACAGTTTATATTTTTCTTACAAGTATTTTGAGTATTATCTAATTTTTGAAAGATGTAGAGTTTAGAAATATAAGTGTTTGGCCGATTTAGTCTAATCCGGACAACACTTGTCCGATTTAGACTAATCTGGACAAAAGGCTATATGATGAACTCTTATCCGGATAAGATTAGATATACTTTACAAGGGATTGAGCGGATTTACAAATCGTCTAATTCATTTGACTGGATTCCTAAATCGCTTGTTTATTTTACTTTTTCAAGTTCTTAAATCGTTCATCTCTTGAGCGATTTAATCTTTCATTTGAGCGATTTAGCTTTCTTTGTTGTGCGATTTATTTCTTAATCGTTTGAACCTTGAGCGATTTATTCTTAAACCAGACAAGTCTTGATTGGTGTTCTTCTAAATCGTCTATGTCTTGAGCGATTTATTGTCCGGATTAACACTTAGATATTTCATATTCCATAAATCAGACACCTCTTGACCGATTTATTCTAATCCGGATAAGCCTTGAGCGGTTTAGAATTTGAACGGTTTTTGACTTTGACTATAAATAATCGACTCAATTTTACTTTTCACTTTTTACTCTCTTCTACTATTCATCATCGTCTTCGTTCATCTACCTGGTTAATCGCTCAAAGTTTCTTTGAATCTACTGTTCATCCCGTTTCTCATTAAGGTTCACTTTGATTGATCTTCTTGTTCATAATTCCTTGACTTTGAATGTTTGGACTTATTTGGAATGTTTGGACTGGTTTACGATTAATTTTGAATCGAACCTAAATCGAACCATAAAAGGATTAATAATAAAAATCAGGCTTATCTCTGTTAAATCGTTTCGAATAAAGTTTTTTTAAGTTAATTTTTTGTTTCCTTTTGATATTTGTTTGTTTTGACCGGATTTCTCAACGGAGAAGGTGATCGGAGTTTACTCCGATCAACCTTAATCCGGTTGATCATTTTCCGGATTAGATTTTTTTGTTAGACTTGTTTTTTTTTGGTTGGTTTCTTTTGACCGAATATGAAATCCAGTCACCAAAAAAAAATTCTCTAAGTTTTTTTTTTGTTTTGTTAAGTTTCTATTTTTTTTAGAAATTTTTTTTATTTGTTTGTTGTTTTGTTTTAAAATTTTGAGTTTCTTGAATAATATGGGTTCTAATATTTTAGATTTTTTTACAGGTTAATGGCGGACATAAGACATCAATCTGACGAGAAATCTCACGTTCCTTCGGTCAGATCCGACAATATTCCAAACCACCCGTCTAACCAACCCATACCCTCCGAAACCCTATTTCCTCAAATAAAATACCTAGAAATAAAACCTAACAACCATTCCTTCTCTTTTGTTATGCCAGCCGAATACCCAATCATCCCAGAAATACTGAAAGGACACCCTATAGCCTACTCTTTATCAGCTAATACACCTATTCCAATGGTGTGTTTACAACAATTCTGGAGTACGCTTACTTTGGAAAAAGACGGTGGCACCATTTATTTTGAAGGGGAAGTTGACGAATATGTCAGTCGTCTGACATGAAAACGACTAAGAAGGATTCTCCGTCTGCCCGGACCAGCCTCTACTGGATTTGAAGATTTTGTATCAGATGAACAACTGTGCTTAGACATCAAATGATTAGGATACTCGGCAGAGTTGACTAACCCGACACAGTTCAAAAGACGATTCCTACCATCCATTTGGCATTTTTTGTTCTAAATTCTGAACAGATGTCTGACGTCAAAGACTGCGGGGATAGATACTTGCAGTAGCTCGTTTCTCAAATTCTTTCATGGAATAGTCTTCTCGAGAAACTATGACTATGCTTTAGTCATATGGAATGAATTGGTGGAGATTGTCAACGCAAAAAGATTCTCGTCTAAAGCTAGGAAATTTATGCCCTTCCAGAGGTTTCTGCAACTTTTTATTAAGGCAATGATGAATGCTAATGAAGACATTCTGGCTAGATCCAATGCTGAAAAGGGGCTGACATTCGTCATGTCTAGAATTCGGCAACATACAAAAGAAGAAGATTTGGATTCTATAATGGAAATACCACCAGAACTAATTGCCTTAGCTGATCAGACTGCTCAGTGCGTTATAGACTATAGGAGAGTGATAGATCCTATAGTTCAACCAGATCCGGTTGAACTTGCCCAGGGATCACCCCATGCCTCAATTGTGAGAGAGGAGTTAGAGATAGAAGAGAGAGTTCAGGAATAGGGGTTACCTGAACAGGGAAGTGTGCTGAGGGAAAAAGAATTAGAGAGGGGTGA
>NW_020206753.1:0-2331 GCF_001531365.2 Cynara cardunculus var. scolymus | reverse complement strand
TGATCACTATTTTTGGTCACTAAACTTCCAACTTAGTGACCACTATTTTTTGTCACTAACATTCAAAAGTAACATCAACTAGTTAGTGACCACTATTTTGGTCACTAATCATTTCAAATTTGTGACTATTTTGTTTTTTTCTCTAAAACGTTCAACTTAATGACCATGATCTTTTGGTCACCAAACCTTTTAACTCAGTGACCATTATTTTGGTCACTAAACGTATGAATTTATAAAATTATGATGAAAAATATGGTCGTCACAAATTTAGTTATTAAAATAGATTGATATGAAAAATCATTTTTTTTTTTGCATGAGAACTAGTGACCACTTAGTGACCAAATTTATTTTTTGGTACTAAAGTTCATATTAGTGACCAAAGATTAGTGCAACCTTTTTTATCGTCACTATCGTCACAGTTAATGACCAAAATATAAGTCGTTAGTAATATTTTGATCACTAATGAAGATGGTCCAACTAAAGCCACTTAATTTTGCTGTTGGATTTTCACAACAAATCATAAGAATCAAGGATAGTTTAATGTCGGTTTCATGCATGTTAAGATCTTCTCTTGCTATTTATTTTGATTTCATCTTCCTTTATTTCATCAATGGTTCCCACATTGTATTATTCATTTTAATTGTTGTAGGTTAGGGAGATATACGAGATAAGATTGAAAGAAGAAATAAATATATTATAAGAGGCAACATAAAAACAAATCAACTGAAACTTATGAAAACCTCATCTAAAATAGTTTTCGAAACGTTATCTTATAAATTAGTTTATGGTTGACAAAAAATMGTATGTTCTCCCAAGACCCAAATATAGTTTTTTCTCGAAACCCAACAAACTCTAGTTTCCTGAWATAACAATGACCGTTAAGACTTGTCCATTGTCAGTTGGATTAAATATGATCCGAGACTATATCCAAGGAATGATCGTTAACCCCCCACAAGTTGACATATATATCTATTTATCAAAAGAAAAAACTACAGCTAACAACTCTTTCTAATATTTCCAGTCTCCCGTAAGCTTAAAAAACACGTCTAGACGAACCGAACATCTGATCGAGGACGACGATAAGAGCCATAGCGACAGCTGGATCGATTGAAGGTTGCATAACCAAACGGAAAACATCTACGCCAAGAGCAACAGTACCTCCCTTGGCTTCCTTGCTCCTGATCTCAGCAACATTCCGTCGCATATCATCATATACGATGCAACACCTTTGAGCATATGATCCATCGATCTCATACATCGGGATTCTCGTGTCGTTGTTCTTTGACGATCCTTCTTTGCAAACGTAAGCTAGGGACTTGGTGTTGAAAATGTTCATGTGTTTCGTGACTGAAAACCGTGGAACAAGCGTTGTTTCTCCATCATGCACTTGCCAGGTGTCCGAAAGACTTATCCTCTGGTAATAACAAAATATTTGGTTAATCAATATGGAATCCAATTAACTTGGAACAAATTTGTGTCTGTAAATCATAATTTGATGAACATGCATGACGAGATATACGTACCTTGCGGCCAATAGTGACGACAGAGCGGCCGAACGCATCCATGAGAACAATTTCACCATTCCCTCCGGTGACATAGTTGTCTACTCGAAATACAAGATTGCCGTTGGAGTCGAACACTGGAAATCCATCGTAATTGAAGAGTAGAGACTTCTTCCAAACAGTGAAGACCACCGGATTCTTACTGGCAGCAGAGGATTTGGGTGGCGAAACAACAACCGAAGTGATGGGAGTGGGGTACACCTTTGTCATGATGAACTGAAGCACAAGAAATTGTACGGTTTACAAAATTTGGTGGATATGATGATGAGAGGGGAGGGAAGGAGAGATGTTGTCTTATATAGTTGCCACTCAAATGAAGAATATATCACATCCAAAAAACACAATATTCTACTTATAAAAACTAGGGTATATATATAGTCACGTGTTTCTAAATTATTTACAACATGTGTTTTCTTACTTTTTCGTTTTGATGGTAATTGTTATGCTTTTTTTTTCTTTTAAACGTTGTTTATTTTCCTTTTAAACGTTGTTTATTCCATTTGTGGAAAAATAAATATTACAAATTTATTTGAATTTGCTTTAACTTGGTGTTGTTTAAATTCGCAAATAAGATCAAACCCTAAGACACTACGAGAAAGAGTCTAGTTAGTTATCAGAATTTTAGTGAGTAATTTATATTATGGTCACTAACTATGAGATTAGTGACGATGACATATATAGGTCATCATTACTTTTGTATCACTAATATGAATTTTAGTGATAAAAAGTAAATTTGGTTACTAAGTGGTCATTAATTCTCATAAAAAAA
>NW_020206752.1:0-2332 GCF_001531365.2 Cynara cardunculus var. scolymus | reverse complement strand
GGTTGTTGACTCAGGATGCTCGAGGCACATGACTGGTACATTAGAGCTTTTATCTTCTTATTTAAAGCAAGAAGGAGGCTCTGTAGCCTTTGGTGGAAACCAGAAGGTGAACATAAAAGGATACGGGATGATCGTGAAGGGTGAGATAAAGATGAACCAAGTATCATACGTGGATGGACTCAAACACAACCTCATAAGTGTTAGCCAACTCTGTGACAATRGTCTGGATGTGCTTTTCATGGTCAAACACTGCATAATGTACAAGGCAGATACATTGATAGAGGTGATGAGAGACAACAGAAGAGGAGACTTGTACCTAAAAGGCTCGTCCTTTAGTAATTGGCTCACCATGTCCTATTTCTCCACGACCACTTGAAGTATTACGATTAACTGCTGACCCATGACCAGATCCTCGGCCCCTAGAGTATCAAAATCCTCGGCCTCCAGTAAAATCAGACCCTCGTCCTTTAGTTAATCCAGACCCTCGTCCCTTAGCTTGTGGACAATCGGCATTCACATGCTGAGAGGAATTGCAGGTAAAACATCAGATTATTGATGATCTCTGTGTAAAGATCAAGAGGTTGAGAAGATGAGGAAGTAGAAACCTCTTGGTCGTTTCTGTCAGAGGAGTCTGAATTGATGTCTGCCATCCCACAGAAGAGCTCGGCCTCTGTGTATGAGTCTTCCCATGCGAGAAGACCCTTCTGTTCGTCTTCATCAGAGGACTCATCAGTTACTAGCTCATTTGATTGAGCTAGTAGAGACTTCTGCTAGTAGTAGTCAGCCTTCTTTTTATAGAAGGCTGCATCTTTAGGACCCCTCTGTGGTGCCCTTGGCCCTTTCGACCAACAGTCTGCAACAAAGTGGCCTGGTTTGCCACATTTAAAGCACCCATCTTTTGGCTCTTCCTTCCTCTGCTCTTCCACCCTCTGCGAAGGCTTCTGTTCCTTCTCTCTTTTCTCAGATCTCTCTCCCTCTGCAAAGTTTCTTTTGTTGAAACTTTTAAACTCTTTCCTCCCTCCACCCTTCCTGAATTCTTTGGTGATTAAGGCCAGAGTTTTCATCATCTCCTTCATGGAGACTTCTTCATCAGAACTGTCTTCACTCTCTACAATCAATACCTTCTTCTTCTTCTTCTTCTTCTTCTCCTTCTCTTCCTTCTGTGCCTCCTTCCCTTTCCCAGAGCATCCATCCTCTGTGACTAGAGCCAGAGGACTACCATAGTTATTTTTCATCTGCAGAACTTGAGGCTCTTGGCTTTTAAGATATCCAAACAAGGTTGCTAGAGTCCACATTTCCAAGTCTAGGGTGGCCTTCATGGACATGGTGAGGTGCATCCACTCAACTCCAAGGCTCTTCAAGAATAATGAGTTGTTGTCCTCTGCCGTTCTCATGACTCCATACCTCTTGCATTTACTAATTAAGGTGTTCAGTCTAGAGTATGTGTCAGACAAGGATGCGTCTTCTTTTGCCTTGAAGCTGTGGTACTCGTCAATGCAAATTGATCGATTGTTTTTGAGTGTTTTCTTACCTCCTTCAATTTGCTTCTCTAATTCTGCCAAAATGTCCATGAACAGTTGACAGTGATCGATGCACTAGAAGATTTCATGAGGTATTGCCATAATTAACAATCGTTTGCACTTGCTGCCCAATTCAACCATTTTTTTGTCCTCATCACTCCAGTTGCAATAGGACGTGGTTCATAGTGCTCGGGAATTTCTGGAGTTGTTCTAGTGGCTGGAACTCTTGGAATTAAAATCATGGGGACATAAGGAGGATTATAAAGAAATTCACAAATCCTTGGGTGAATTCCTTCCAGAAAGTTAACCATTCGCACTTTCCATTGGGGATACTCCTCACGTATAAGCGTGGGAGGTTTAGATTGCGAACCAGTGCTCATAAAAGACGTATTGGCCAGATTCGCCATATAAAGAAGAAGAACAGTAGGAATAAGAAGAAACTGATTAAGTAGAGTAAAACATGGTAACCAGAGGAAGAAGACTGATGTTCTTGAACAAATGCAAATTAATACCAAGAACGGAATCAATCAAATAAGAATTTGATTCCTGCTCTGATACCAATTGTTAGGACCTTTAGATTCAGCTTGGTATTTAATCACTTAATCTAGATGAACTCTTAGAACGATTACAGTGCAGCGGAAACAATTATATGAACAAAACAGAGTAATGGATTAAGAACACACAGTAGAATGAAGATGAAGAACACAAGAGAATTGATTCAAATGATTTTCAATTCTATTGAAAATATTGACAATTACAATATGAGAAGCACACAAATTACAAAGGCCTAAGCTGCTATATATACTAGTTCC
>NW_020206751.1:0-2298 GCF_001531365.2 Cynara cardunculus var. scolymus | reverse complement strand
AATTATTATCTTTATAAAAAAATATTATTAAACATAAATTAAGTTACTTCGTTACGATAAATTAAATTATAATTAAAAATTTGAATTAAAAAAAATACACAAATAAAAACTTTTAAATAATTAATTTGATACTAATATTGATATTTTTTTGCAAAGTTTATATGATATTTTTAAATTTATATTTTATTCAAAAATAAAAACATTATCGCTTTCTCAAAACCACATAAAATCGTATTATATCGATATAGATAAAAAAAATAAACAAAACATTGAAATCGAAATGTCTCTCGATGCATTGCACGAGTACCCTTCTAGTTAAAGAAAAATGACAATAAAGCCATTTATATTTTAGATTGTAATTGAGATATAGAAAATCTTACATTTCAGTCTATTGTTTATTTTCTGTTTTTATATGAAAAAGTTTTATTAAAAACACTTTGATTTCATCATTGGATTCGAAAAATGCATGCAACTTCATTAAGTCATTTGAACAGAGGAAAACATCTAGATACAGTCAGGAACATATATAGCGCAGGAAGTGTAGAGGATTATGTCATTATGTGCTAATACTCAATTATCCCAACTTATTGGGAAAAAACGACTCTTAAAGACGTCATCGTTGTGATTTGATGTGTGTAACCACATGCATCGTTGCTGGAAAACCGATAAGCAACAATATCATATGTGGGGGTCCTGTAATACCGTCCCTCTCTCTATACATTAATTAGAATTAATTACATAACAGATCCATAAAGTTTGATGGTTTTTGTAAAAACAAGAAAAAAAAAAGAAATTGCAATTAGAAAAGGAATACATGGTAGTACGATTTTACCCCTGCCTCTAACGGACCTTTTTAATGTAGTTAGGGGCCAGACCCCATTTTCAAAACAAAATCCAAACATGAAGGACGACTTTTTGACTTTTTGAAGTTCAGGTCCTATTTTCAGAAAAATCATTGAACCTTAGGGACCAAAAATGAAGTTTACTTTTTAATATATATACAAGAATAATAATTAAATAAAATATGTAACCATTAAATTAAATAGACAATCATAACAAATCGGACCCACTCGAGACTGGTTGAGTAGTTGGGTGTTGGACCATAATAATTCCAAAACGAGTCCATCTTTTAAAAAACTTTCCTTTTATAATTTTTAAATACTAACAAAAAATATATATGAGAGAGAGTAGTAAATTATTATGCAATCTTTTACATTTATACAATCAATACAACTCAATCTCAATCGTCAATTTAATTTGATAAATGTGTGATTTCATAAAAATTTTGATTGCTTCATAATATAAAATATTGATAATATCGTAACGTTATCTGATATGTTTTTAATCCACCATTTTAAAAATCTTTTAATTTTTTTGATTGATTTCGATATTTTTTTCGTTTTCTAGTTGATTTTAAAAGATTTTTTTTCTTGTTCTTTCATGTACTTTATATTTACTACTATCCCAGAGAACTCGTCAGCGTTTAGCATTTTCACCTTTCATATGACATTTTTAAACGAAAACGTCGTATTACGTATTTTATAAGATGTTATTTGAAAAAGTATATTATAACGTCGTGTAATTGTCAACTTTTTACCTAAATTTAAATAAAGTTTGGAGGGAAAAAAGTCAGTCAATATTCCAACGGTTATATTTTCTCGCAGCCATTAATGAGCCGCGTCGAGAAGGAAATTTTAAAGTAATGTGGCGTGGACGAAGTCGTTAGCCGGTCAACAGAAACTGAACATCCCAAGTCTCTTGAAGCCGGTCAATGGTATTGACTTCTTCTAGCCTTTTATAGGAGTCTATTTTACGATAATGCCCTGCATCCCTTCCAACGACATTTACCTTTTGAGTTTTAAATACAATATCCATCTTTAAATAGCAAATTGCTTTTATTATATTGTTTAAAATAATATATAATTCATAATTAATTATTATTTTCAATAACCATCTGTCTATACTCCCACCTAGTTCTCACATGCATTTTGACTTATTTATTTGCAAATATTAGAAAGATACTAGAAGCATACTCATGCAATGCAACGAGATACATCGTGATTTTAATATTTTATTTTATTCTTTATCTCAATCGACGTTATAATATGGTTTTATGTGATTTTGAGAAAGCGATGATGTTTTTATTTTTGAATAAAATATATGATTGAAGATATYATAAAAATTTGACAAAAATATATCGATATTAGTATCAAATTAACTATTTGAAATTCCTCATTTTTTGTATAATTTTTTAATTCAATTTTTTATAATTTAATTTATGTACAATAACGAAGTAAT
>NW_020206750.1:0-2333 GCF_001531365.2 Cynara cardunculus var. scolymus | reverse complement strand
TCTGTTATGACAACCAAGGGTTTGTTAATGTGGAAGTTCCCATTTTAAATGCTATGTATACCGATTATTAGAAATTTCATGTTTTAATGGATAAAGCTTTTGGAAAGCTTGATGATTGTTGATTGCTTGTTGGTGTTGAACGATTTGTCTTTAAACTTTTAGGTGTTATTTTACTTTTTAATAGATTAAACATTAAAGAACACATTTGTGGAGTTGTTTACCTAAGTAGTGTATGTTATACCATAGTAGAAAAACCATACCAAGCAGCAACGGAAAAACATGTAACAACACAAACTTTAACATGTTGCCAACAACTTCTACAATTTTCTAAGGGTAGGCAAAATCCAGTCACCGACAAAATTAAAGAACCAAAACCAGGATCGAACCAAAACCAGTCTTATTCGGTTAAGTTCATGGTTCTAGATTTTTTCTAAAACCAACTCTGAGTTCTAGATTTTCTCAACAGTTCGGAACGGAAAACGAACTGGTTCATTCTTCTGTTTTTTAAACTTTAACCAATAGCATTTCATGTTCAGATTTTTCAAACTAAAAAAGCACATCTTTATTCAGCTAATGAATCAGCTTGAGACTGAACCGGTTCTAAACAAGAACCAGACTGASACCACTGGTTTTCAACTCCGTTATTTTGGATTTTTTTGGTTCCGATTCATTATGGTTTAGAATGAATATCCTACAATTTTCCATGCCAGTATTGACGATGTAGAAAAGGATGAAGATAAAGGTAACTAGATATGAATAATGGGAAAGCATAAATTACTACCTTCAGCACTTGAAGACATCTTGAAACTGACTGTATATTCGGGATAAATATGGGTATTCATATTCATGTTCTAGATGACATAATGAGTTGGATTTTGCAGATTATCAACTCCAGTGTCAAAGCACTCATCACTAAGACAAAATTGTTTAGATACGGGGAAAACAAGTTCCATATTTCCCACTATCACACGATATAACACCATATATCTTACTCCTTTTTCGTCAATATCACAAATAGTTGTAATTTTCTCTAACAAACCCACTGAAGCTTCAAAATCGTTAAAATTCACGGCTCCCGCCGCATTGCGCGGGTACACAACTAGTAACTCTAATAACAACTCCGAAGCAAAATAGTTCAAAGTTGTCTTCTTAGTCTGGAAATTAACTTCACATTGTGACTCTGGAAAACAACATATCACAGTTGTCTTATAAGTCTGGGAGAAAACTCTGACAATAACTCTGAATCACAACAGTAAACAGTTGTCTTTCAAGGCTGGAAATTCTATCCAAAATGTAACTTTGAGGGATAACATGTCAGAGTTTTGTTCTATGTTTGAAAATTAACTCCAAATGGTATCTATGAAGCACAAGAGGTCAGAGTTGTCTTCTAACTCTAGAAAATAACTCTGAGAATAACGCTGAAGCACAATAGTTCAAAGTTGTCTTCTAAATCTGGAAATTAACTCCACAATGTAACTCTAGAAAACAACAAATTATAGTTGTCTTATAAGTCTGCAAAATAACTCTAACAATAACTCTGAATCACTATAGTAAACAATTGTAATCTAAGGCTGGAAATTCTCTCCAAAATGTAACTCTGAAGAACAATAGGTCAGAGTTTTTTCTATGTCTGGAAATTAACTCCAAATGGTAACTTTGAAGCGCAAGAGTTCAGAGTTGTCTTCTAACTCTGGAAAATAACTCTGGGAAAAACTCTGAAGCACAATAGTTTATAGTTGTCTTCTAAGTCTAGATATTAACTCCACATTGCAACTATGGAGAACAACATATCAGTGTTGTCTTATAAGTGTTGAAAATAACTCTGAAAATAACTCTGAATCACAAGAGTAAACAGTTGCTTTCTATGGCTGGAAATTCTCTCCAAAATGTAACTCTGAAGAACTACAGTTTAGAGTTGTCTTCTAAGTCTGGGAACTAACTCCAAATGGTAACTCTGAAGCGCAATAGTTCAGATGAATCCCCCATACTCCATATTTGCATATAACATATATTTCATATAAAAGAAGTCTAGATTACACCACATAGGTTTGACTAGTACAAGGATTATATATGTACAAAATTTACATATGAATAATTCCAAAAGAATATCCTTGAACTAATCACATGTATGACAACATGTATCTTCAAAATATATAATCAACAAGCTAGTCTTCAAAAAGGTAGATAACACATAAAGAAACTATCATATTTTCACCTTTGCCTTAGTGTTAGCTCTCATTTCCTTAAATGTAAAAGTATAGAAAAAGTAAACTGCGAGTATTGACAGAAGATGATCTATCACAGAAGACCACAGAGGACCAACAGCAGAAGAT
>NW_020206749.1:0-2322 GCF_001531365.2 Cynara cardunculus var. scolymus | reverse complement strand
ATAGAACATGATCCCTGTACACCAAAGAAAGGAACTCCAGATATTGCAACCACACCTCCCAAAGAACCTCCTTATATCTCCCATACAAGATCAAAAACATACCTAACTCCTCTACCCTACACCCCCTTATATCCACAGCCCAATTCCCAAACCCAAGAACCCCATGAATAGAAAGAAGAGTATACCAGCACATCTTAATGCAATCCCTTCCCCCCCAAATAGACCCAAGAGTATCCCAAGTGTTTCCCTCAGTACCCCCCGAAAATAAACCATCCCAAATACTCTCAATATGATGTAAAGATTTCACTCTCACAAGGCTCACGAAACTGCACTCTTTCATAGACAGTACTATCAGCAAGAAGAAGATTTTGAGCATGAATTCACTAGGAATCCAACTAGCTTCTGTTGAATCCAAACCACAATTAAAGCGAAAGAAATGCCTAATAAACCAAAATACCCAAAAAGAAGCCAAATCAAAAGGAGAATCAAAAAGGTATTTTCCTTTTAATTTGGATACACCAAAGGACTTAAGATCACCCAACCCCTTCCTCCAACAAATGTAGCTATTCACAAAAACCAATATATACATATTGACAAGATGGAGATAATCAAATAACCAGCCCTCTACGAATCCATCCATCATCAACAAACAGCCCCTGTACACCAGGTAATAGAAGTCCCAAATAGACAACCTATCCTCCCAAAAAACCTCCTTATATCTCCCATACAAGATCAATGACATTCCTAACTCCTCTACCCTACACCCCCTTGTAGCATCAACCCAAAGTCCCACCCCGAAACCCCAAGGGATCCAGTTCACAAGGTGTAAGTACCTGCATAAAAAATTGTTAGTCAAAAGAAGTTTTTGCCCGGTCCACCCCGTAAAAACCCAATGTAACCCCATGTGTTTCCCATGCCCCTCCCCTGAAACCCATACCCAAGGATTCTCATAAGCAAAGGTAGTATTTTTCTCTAACCAAACTCCGTCCAGGTTGTTCCCCTCATAGTAGCAGCAGAATCTCCACCAATTATACTCATAGCCTGAACTCAACAGACTATAAACGATCAGCTCCAAACACCAACCGAAATCCAAAATCACCCATAAACAAGTATCAAACATACCAGAATTACGGAATGGGACTGGCTCCATCAGCAAACACACCTTTCACAAAATCCAGACCCCACATTCCAGCAACCCGCTTCACATGCATATTATTTTTGACTTTCAGGCCCATGAGTCTCATTTTGACAACATCCCTGATTTGCTTAGATAGGGACTCAGCCGATCTGCTCATACCAGAATGAATCCTATGATTCTTCTCTTGCCAAATGAAGTAGATAACAGCTGCAAACAGGATCTTCAGGATGATGCTCCAAATGGAATTATTGAGAGGACCATTAGACAGCCAAAAAATCAAATCAGCCCAAGCATTTCTAGAGCCCTTTAAAGTCTGGATCTTATCATAAATACCAGATATCCCCTCAAAAGATCTCCAAACCTCATTGACAAATTTGCAATTAACAAACAAGTGATTATGATTCTCCTCATCCTCCTGACATAAAACACACATGCTGTCAACAGTAACATTCCAATTTGAGAGCCTGTCCAAAGTTCTGAGACGTTCCTGAATTGCCAGCCAGAGGATAAAAGCATGTCTCGGGACCCCTTGAGAAAACCAAACCATCTTGGACCAAGGAACAGGATCATAATTCAGAAAAACATCATGCCAAGTCTTAGCAACAGAAAAATCAACAACGGAACCTCCCCTGCACTTCCAACTGACTTTATCAGACACATTCTCTTTTAGGCATGGCATATAAAGTTGAAGAACATGACCATATTTGCACCAAATTTCAAGAGGCCAGGCCCATAAGCCATCAATGACCATATCACACACTTTAAGGTTTAACTGCAAATTGGCATTATAGATCTCTCTTTTGGAAATAAAAGCACAAAGCGGGCCAGCAGGATGCCAAGAATCAAACCATAACGAAGTAGAACTTCCATCCCCCAAAATATGCACTATATGGTCTCTGAATAAATCCCTTATACCAATGGCTTTTCTCCAGAACCACGAAGCATCATAAACCTCTCCCACCTCCCAAAAATTTCTGCCTTTCAGTCTGTGTTCATGAATCCATTTGACCCACAGGGATTCACCATTTTCAATAATTTTCCATATCTGCTTAGCTAAAAGAGCCTTGTTCCATATCTTCAAATCTTTCACKCCAAGCCCTCCAGCATATCTAGGATTGCAGATGGTTTTCCAACAAACTTTGGCTTTCCCTTTAACAGCCTTTCCACTATTCCAGAGAAACTTC
>NW_020206748.1:0-2340 GCF_001531365.2 Cynara cardunculus var. scolymus | reverse complement strand
AAATCATTTTACCCATTCGTTCAAACTTGGAATTATCCTCTTTAGTTGCTTCTTCTTAACACATTAAAATTTCAATGTGGATATCTGACAATGGGTTCATTCTCATTGCTACTMCCTTGATCATACCACTTTTCTCTCCTATGTGCAAAGTGTCTGCTACCATGTTGGCTTTCCGCGGATAGTAGAGCATCTCACAGTCATAATCATTTACCAGTTCAATCCATCGCCGTTGCCGCATGTTTAATTCTTTTTTACTAAATAGATGTTGTAGACTCTTGTGATCTATAAAGATCTGACATTTTGTTCCCAGCAAATAATGCCTCCAAATTTTTAGAGCAAAAACTACGGTTGCAAGCTCCATGTCGTGCGTCGGATACTGCTTTTCATGATCCTTCAACTGTCTGGATGCGTATGAAACAACCTTTCCTCTCTGCATCAGTACGCAACCCATACCCAACTTTGAAGCATCACTATGGACCACGGAAATCTTCTGATCCTTCAGGCAATGAAAATATTGGAGCACTTCAAAGACGATCTTTCAATAACTGGAAAGCACTTTGTTGATCCTCTTCCCACTGAAATTGATGTTCTTTCGTGTCAACTTAGTTAATGGTACAACGATTCTAGACAAATCCTGAATAAATTTCTGATAGTAGCCTACTAACACCTAGAAACTACGAACTTTAGAAGGAGTTCTCAGCACATCCCGTTTTTCTACAGAGTCAATCTTAGCAGGTTCCACTTTCACTTCAGCCTCAGATATGACTTGATCCAGAAAATGAACTTATTTCGAACAGAATTCACACTTGGATAGTTTTGCATACAACTTTTCTTTCTTTCAGGAGTTTAAGGATCAGACGAAGGTGTTCAACATGTTGTTCTTTAGATTTCATGTATATAAGAATATCATCGATAAACACAATAACAAATTTATCGAGATATTCACTACATACCCGGTTCATCAGATCCATGAAATATGCAGTAGCATTTTTTAAACCAAAAACACGTGATGTCTGTATCTGGTCCGGAAAGCAGTTTTAGCAACATCTTCATCCTTGACTTTCACCTGATGGTATCCCGACTGCAAATCGATTTTTTGAAAGGTAATTGGCTCCCACCAATTGATCAAATAGATCATTGATTCTTGGTAAAGGATACTTATTTTTGATCGCCAACTTATTCAACTCCTGGTAATTAATACACATCCGCATCGATCTGTCTTTCTTTTTGACAAACAGAACCGGAGCACCCAAAGGTGAAGTACTCGGTCTGACAAAACCTTTGTCAAGAAGATCTTTCAAGTGAGTAACCAATTCTTTCAATTCTGACGGCGCCAACCGATACGGTGCTCTAGCCACCGGTATTGCTCCAAGTACTAGATCAATTCTAAACTTGATAGTTCTTTCAGGTGGTAAACCAGTCAAATCTTTCGAGAAAACTTYTGGATTATCATAAACAACCGAAATTGGCTCTTGCTTACCTTTCTCTTTCTTTGAATCGATCACATAGGCCAAATAAACCTGACATCTTTTCTGAATATACTTACGAGCTTTCAGGACTGATAACAGATTAATATGATGATCTTGCCGATCACCATAAATAATAGTTGGCCCTCTCGTTGGAAGATTGATACTGATCATTTTCTTGTTACACAAGATACTGGCCTGATTCTCTGCCAACCAATCGATTCCTCCCACAACATCGAACTATTTCCTTGGCAAAGGAAATACATGGATCGACAGCCCATACCCCTCAATTTCAATCATACACTTATTAAACATATTGGTAACATATACTTGACTATTAGCGGTATCAACCACTAATATATTGTCAAGGGGCACAAAATTCATATATGCATATTTAGCAAATGATGATGATACAAAAGAAAAGTTCTCACTAGAATCAAATAGCACTTTAGCATATACAAAATTGACAAGAAAAGTACCTGTTACTATGTCTGTCATTGTTTCAGCCTCACTTTTCGTCATCTAAAAAGATCGGCCCCATGCCTCTCCCTGTCCTCCCCTCGGTACGTTCGGCCTTCCACGAGTACTTGGGGAATTCCCTCCCATAGTCAATCATGGGGCTCTTAATTTCGGACAATTTGGTCGGATGTGATTGGGTGAATTACACTAGAAACATCTTTTAGGTGTAGGAGAATTCCTCCAAAAATTACCCGACTCACCGCACCGATAACACTTTTTCGGTTCAGGTTTACAGTTACCTTGATGCACTTGATGACATCAAGGACAAGCTCTAATGGTAGGTTGTTGAACAGGTCAGTTATCTGTTTTTATAATTTTTGGTCTCGAAAACCGGCTGAAAAACTTTCCCATTTTC
>NW_020206747.1:0-2342 GCF_001531365.2 Cynara cardunculus var. scolymus | reverse complement strand
CACGGATGGATGATTTATCAGCTTTATCTGATACTGACATCCCTTATCTCCAGTTTATTCTTATGGATGTAGATAGTGAGCCTTACCAGCCTACTACATCTACTACAGTGGTAATCGGCGACCCGCCTCACGCAGACGTCGATGATACAGACACTGAGCCTCTCGCCGGTGTTGGTGATACAGACACTGAGCCTCTCGCCAGTGTTGCTGATACAGATGTTGAGCCTCACGCCAACGTCAGTGATACTCCCATCGGTGACTCTCAGGGCGCCGATGGTACTGAGAGTGTTGGTGTCTCTTCACCAGGTAGGTCAGCAAGCCCAATCAAAGCTTGCTCTCCTACTCCAGCTGCTGTTTCTCCCTCCAGGCCCCTTCTGCACCAGGCTTCCAGTTCTCAGCTCCTTCTCCTCCTGAGGTGATTTATGCCATACCCACTGAAGTGGTGGACATGTTGAGAGGCTTCACCTCTCAATGTCAGTTGCTCATCTCTCAACAGGCCTCCCTCAGCACTGATTTATCTGGGAGATTGGACTGCGTTACCTCTGAACTGCATCAGCACAGTGCCGCCTTGACAGATCATGGCACTGCCTTCTCTGCTCTTCAAGCTACGGTTGATTCTCTGGATGCTCGTATGACTGCTCTATCTGATTCTCAATCCAGCATATCTGAAGTTGTCGTTGATCTTCGTGCTCGATCGGAAAGTCAAGCTGCCACTAATCAGGCAATTCTTCAATCACTGACTGATCTTCACTCCAAGATGGATACACAGACTCAGATATCCAAATTGTTCTTAGCCAGAGATACAGAGTTCACTGTTGACTTGGGTCCTACTCAGTTCACGGAAGAGGACAGGGTCATGTTAGCCAAAGTCAGTCGTCGTGTTGAGTCTGATTATGATCTTCTTGGCGGTCTTCATCGTGCTGTCTCACGTCTGCTTCGTGCCACCTGTGCTCCCTTTCCTCGTGCTACTGCTTCTGTGCCTTCCCCACCTGCCGATGTGGAGGGTCCTTCTGTACCTGCTGCTGGACCTTCCCCTGTTACCACTGAGGGGGAGAAGACAGTTGATCCTGCTACCAGTGTCAACGGGGACGACGACTCCGCTTCTACTTCTTCTACTTCATCATCAGTTGAGTCAGATGGTGATGCTCCTATTGAGGGGGAGCTACTTGTTCATGATGATAGAGCCACAGCACCTGTTGAGGGGGAGCAACCATGTTCCATGCCTTCAGTATCTGTTGAGGTTGGTACTATCCCTTCTCAAGATGATATTTTCACTACTTCTGGGGACTTAGTCCCAACTCATAGAGAAGGAAAGGCACCCATGACCACAGATGAAGAAGCTGCTGCAGCTAAAGCAGCTAAATCTGCTAGACATCAATCTGAAGTTCCTGCAGCCGACAGACTTGTGCTTAAAGCTTCACGTCCTCAAGAAACTGATCTTCATCTCGTAGATATTTCTTCTGAGGATGCGGCCAACTCAATTGCTCTTCAAAGGCAATTTGAGGAAGCCAACAGATCTCACTCTTTGGTCCCACGATCTGAGTCTGAAGAAACCAAAGAAAAAAGAATTAAATGGTTTAATGACTCAATTCTCCGACACTACACTACTAGTCGAATTGTCAATGCCAGAATCAAAGGTCCTCAAAAATTGACCTATGATTCCAATCTGATCCTTTTGATTATTGGTCGAGAAAACGGAGCAGTGAGGACAGAAAAGCTGTCTTGGATCCATTCCTACAGTCTTACTGAGTGGATGGAGATCATCAAGTTTCTTAATAAAAGCAGAAGTATGAATAAGGAATTTGTCTTGAGTCATCTGTATCGCCTTCTCAAAAAGATACAGATGATCAAGATACATTACAAGCTGCCTTCCCCTCCACAACTCTCCTTTCTTAAGCAAGTGTTAAGCGAAGCTGGCTCTTCAAAATCTGCTTCTGCCTCGAAGACCATCAAGAATCAAGACTCACTTATTCAGAAATTATCAAAGGAAGGTAAGGCTCCTGATGTCTCACATATTGATCTTACCCTTCCTTCAGATGTTTGTCATCCGGAAGGAACTATCTTGTCCGCTCCTGAGCATGGAATATTCTTCTGGGACGCGAGTAGTTGCCTTCGATTTTTCCGAGCTTCTGAGATACCTATAGTTGATTCTCAGCTATTGCGTGTGATACTGAGTGTAATCAAAATTGGTGAAGCCGGAAGAGTCTTCTATACCTTGATCTCGGATGAACTGAAGAGAATAGATGTTCTTGCAGTGGCTGATTCAAATGCTATGGAAGTAGACGATGATTGCTAGCTTGCCTATGTGACTTCTTCTTCTTGAACTACTTTCTTCATGTAAG
>NW_020206746.1:0-2343 GCF_001531365.2 Cynara cardunculus var. scolymus | reverse complement strand
GGGGTGTTGGTTTGGCTAGTCTCACAACTAGTAAAAGAAAGAAGATCGTTGATACAACGAAGAGAGGGGCCGAGAGATTATTATGTACGAGAAAACTTGTGATATCCATGAAGAGTACTTTTGTGAAGAGGTATACGGTTATATGTTGTTTGTGAATGATTTTAAACTTGGATAGGGTGTATTTATAGGCTCAATTGACATGCTTCATTTCTAATGCAATTCACTTGAGGATTACGCCGGTCAACTAGTTTTGGCAGTGATTACTGTGTAAGACGACTATTAAATAATTGTATGCCAATTATGGTCAAATCCAGTTTACAACAATATAAAACACGTCAATCTGACAGCTATGATATCTTTTGGATGAACAAACTGTAGGTTTAAAAAATCATTGCGTACATGCGTATATTTTTAGTTTGTTTGTATCCATATCATGTGGAGCATTAATTAAAGTAAGCTATAAATGCCATTATTATGGTCCCAAGGTTCAAACGGAAGGAGGAACAAAAATACTTTTTGTGGCGACGGAKGTTCAAATRCGGTGACTCCGAGCTACACGCAAAACAGGTTGTCGTCGTGAGATTAGTCGGCTTGCATAACGGATTAGATATCCAGATTAATAAAAAAAAGTGTAATATGTTTCAAGAATCAATGTAGTATTCTTTCTAGCAAGTGGGAAGGCTCCGCGCCTATTTTTCCAGAAAATAAGGGTAGGTGTATTTTTAGTCTCTTTTGTATTGTCGTCATTTGAAAAAATATGAGAGCAAAAGAACTTTTAGAGTGTCTAATAATTTTCATTTGGTTGTTTTTTTTTTTTGACTTTTTTTGTTATGAACATATGAGTTTTGAGGAAATAATTACAAAAATTCGGGTTTGATCTTTTATTAATAAAACGGGGTTAAAAACATGTTCTTAATGCATAATTTCATAATCGAAGTTAAATGCCATTAATTATTATGGTCCAAAGWCGTTTTTATTCTCAAACTAATATAAATTAATAAAGTTCTAGAGGAGAAGAAAGGAGAGCAATCAATTAAGACTGTATATTGATTTTCGGCTATGAATTGAAACAAGGGAAGAAAGGAGAGTGCGACACGTGTCTCTATTGTCCACACACTACAACAAAATCGGATTTATATGACGCTCCCAATTTCTAAGCGTCCTAATAAGCCTATTTATAGGACTTAGTTTACAGGACCAAAAAATGAAGTGTCCTATCTAAAGACGTTGTAATAAGTTTATATTACATTTTTTTTGATGTCGTAATAAGTTATTTAGGACACTTTTAATATAAAGCGTGTCATTAGCAACTTTATAGGACACTATTTGAAAAACTGTCCTATAAAAACAAGTGTCCCATAAAAAATTGAGTTTATTGAATATTTTCTCAAAAAGTGTCCTATAAAGTTGCAAATGTGACGCTTTGTATTAAAAATGTCCTAAAAACTTGTTAAGACGTCCAAAAGTGTCATATAAACTTTTTACAACGCCTTTAGATAGGACGATTTATATTTTTGGTCCTAAAAACAAAGTTGAGTTTTTAGAACCCGAAATTGTTGAAGTGTCCTAATAGAGTGCCTTATGGGACCAAGTGTCCTATAAACATAAGGGTCCTATCAAAAGATGGGTTTATAGGATATTTCTCGAAAATGTTCTATAAAATTACTAACAGAACACTTTTAGATATAGGGCGTTTTATTTTTTGGCCCACTTAATGCTTTACGCACCTTGTAAGCCCAATGAAATTAAGCCTTTAAGGAAGCGTTCATTGAATAAATTTGTCATTTTTGAACTACGATATAATACTAAGAGAATCAAAGAACTTGCAACACCAAAGGTGACTCACATATGTTCACAGAAGAAAAAAATGAAATCTACTTATACCACACTAACCCTATGCACATCAATGAGATAACCTCTGACATTTTGGAACTCTTCCTTGTACACATGAATCAACAGATTTACGTTTGGCCTTTTGTGTTGTAAAAAAAATGTGATCTCTTTTGGAACACTAACCTTCATACTATGAAGGAAAACATAAAAAGAGAAAGTGAAATGAGTGACCAAATACTTGTTAGACTTTTAATCAGTTGTGCAAGATTTAATCAATAATCACATTCAAACTTTAAGAGGGTGTTTGGGATTGCTTATTTAACGTGCTTATTGACTTATTCCGTGTGGTACCGGTGATAAGCAATTTTTAGTGTTTGGATGGGAAGAAAAAAAACTGCTTATACCGGTGCCAAACCGGTAATAAGCAGTTTTTGATAAGTTAATCCCCTCTAACTTATCAAAATCAACTTATTAACAATTTACCATTTCAACCCTTTTCTAATACCCTTT
>NW_020206745.1:0-2344 GCF_001531365.2 Cynara cardunculus var. scolymus | reverse complement strand
CAATCCCTCACCGACCGAAATGCTGCAAATAGGTGGGTTAGAGATAACATCCAAAATTACCCTGATGTCAAGTTCAAATATATTGCAGTTGGAAACGAAGTCGATCCAAATAATGAAAGTCGTAAGTACGTCAATTTTGTACTCCCAGCCATGCAAAATCTTCACAACGCCATTAGAGCCGCAGGACTAGGGAACCAAATCAAGGTATCGACTGCAACCTACACGGGTCTCTTGATAACATCCTACCCGCCAAGCAATGGTGTATTTCATGACAATGTACGGGGATTTATAGAGCCAATAATCAGATTTTTAGCCCATTGCAACTTGCCAATGCTTGCCAACATCTACCCTTACATTGGTTACCTTGGGGACCCTAATGGGAATCTTCCGTATGCATTGTTTACTGCTCCAGGAACAGTTGTGAGTGATAATGATCGTCGGTACTCCAACCTTTTCGACGCCATGTTAGATGCTCACTATGCAGCTCAAGCACGTATTGGTGGAGAGAATGTGAATATTGTTGTGTCGGAAACTGGATGGCCTTCAGCAGGTGGTCGTGGAGCATCGGTAGAGAACGCTAGAAAATATTATACCAATTTGATTCGACATGTCAAAGGGACATCGGGGACACCAATAAAGCCTGGAAGATCTATAGAGACATACTTGTTTGCAATGTTCGATGAAAATAGGAAAGACGGAGCAGAAACGGAGAAACATTTCGGGCTTTTCTCCCCAAATAAACAATCCAAGTATCAGTTGAGCCTCAATTAAGGAAAACCACAATTTCCGGAACTTTCGAAGAAAAATACATATATAAAATAAATGTGGTTGGTTATTTATGTAATTACGTTAGTAATTACAATTAAAACCATATGAAAATAATGTAACTGATATGACTATTAATATATAATATTAATAGCCATCTAGGATTTGGAAGTTCAAAGTCCGAGTCGATCTTTTATTGGGTTGTCAATGTATGTGTTACTTGTTTGTTTGTATTAAGGTTAGACAAAACCAGACCAATATTTTGTCATTGTGACCATGGGTCATAGGATCCATAAGGTTAGGAATGGCAACGAGCCGGGTATTGGTATTCTCGTTCTCGAAACCGATAGCTAAAATCGTCTCCGTAACCGCCCCGATCCCCGTCGGGGATCCCCATCGGGTCCCCACAGTTTCCCCGATCCCCGTTGGGGAACCCGTTAAGGGTAAAAATCTTCCTTTCGCTGTTGGTTATAACCGAACCCGAAACCGATCTGAAAAAAATTACAATATACTAATTTTCACAACTAAAAGTAAACTACTTTTTTTAAAGATGTAAGTTTAAATGTTTCAAACATAATCGAACCAATTACAAACAATATATTATATTACAATATAAAACTAAACATAAATTCAAACATTATACAACTAAAATCACGATTTTAGAAAATAAACTAGACTTTTTCGTGAGCTTTATTTGGGTTGTTGAGGTAAAGTGGATAAAAGTATTTTAAATTTTAATGTTACTATTTTCTATTAATGATTATATATATATATATATATATGTATATAATTTAAAATTTATATATATATATATATATACATATTGGGCTGGGCCGGTGATCACCGCCCCCGTCCCCGTTAAAATCCCCGAATTTTTCCCCGATCCCCGCCCCGTCCCTGATAAGTTGTCCCCAAAATCGGCCCGAAAGTTTCGGTTTTCACCATCGGTTTCGGGTTTTTTTGGCCATCCCTACATAACGTCACGATGTTTGCCTAAGGGTTACTATATATCTGGGATGATCTAATGCTATGACAGATTGTTGTAGCATGAATCTTTAACTCTAGGGACCGCTCATCTACCCTTGTGACACACGATTTACCTCTCCCATGATCCACGTTAGACTGATACGATGAGGACGCTCCAAAAGGTAGTTCGATACCCTTTTGGCAAAACCTTCCACTTGGTTCGTAAAAAAAGGCCAACCTCTGGACTAGCTGACTATATGCTAATTTGCATAATAAAATCATTGGCCGGAAAGATTACTTTTTATAACATTATTTAATCATATTGTCATATATATACGACTTGAATGCATATTAGGATGAGATGCATCAGATCAATCTCTATATCAAACATGATTCATTGATGAATTTGAAATTAAAATAATCAAGGGTCCAGATCTATTTTTACATTTATCAAATGAACTCTGCTTTTTAATGCAAATAATCATAAACATATATCATCCCCTGTCAATATGATTTTGATGAAAATGTAATTATATCATTTACCCTAATTTGCCACCTAAAAAGGAAATGTTCAAAAAGTTCACATGCTTTGAATAAACCCTCGGCCTCCTCC
>NW_020206744.1:0-2344 GCF_001531365.2 Cynara cardunculus var. scolymus | reverse complement strand
GGAGGAGGCCGAGGGTTTATTCAAAGCATGTGAACTTTTTGAACATTTCCTTTTTAGGTGGCAAATTAGGGTAAATGATATAATTACATTTTCATCAAAATCATATTGACAGGGGATGATATATGTTTATGATTATTTGCATTAAAAAGCAGAGTTCATTTGATAAATGTAAAAATAGATCTGGACCCTTGATTATTTTAATTTCAAATTCATCAATGAATCATGTTTGATATAGAGATTGATCTGATGCATCTCATCCTAATATGCATTCAAGTCGTATATATATGACAATATGATTAAATAATGTTATAAAAAGTAATCTTTCCGGCCAATGATTTTATTATGCAAATTAGCATATAGTCAGCTAGTCCAGAGGTTGGCCTTTTTTTACGAACCAAGTGGAAGGTTTTGCCAAAAGGGTATCGAACTACCTTTTGGAGCGTCCTCATCGTATCAGTCTAACGTGGATCATGGGAGAGGTAAATCGTGTGTCACAAGGGTAGATGAGCGGTCCCTAGAGTTAAAGATTCATGCTACAACAATCTGTCATAGCATTAGATCATCCCAGATATATAGTAACCCTTAGGCAAACATCGTGACGTTATGTAGGGATGGCCAAAAAAACCCGAAACCGATGGTGAAAACCGAAACTTTCGGGCCGATTTTGGGGACAACTTATCAGGGACGGGGCGGGGATCGGGGAAAAATTCGGGGATTTTAACGGGGACGGGGGCGGTGATCACCGGCCCAGCCCAATATGTATATATATATATATATATAAATTTTAAATTATATACATATATATATATATATATATAATCATTAATAGAAAATAGTAACATTAAAATTTAAAATACTTTTATCCACTTTACCTCAACAACCCAAATAAAGCTCACGAAAAAGTCTAGTTTATTTTCTAAAATCGTGATTTTAGTTGTATAATGTTTGAATTTATGTTTAGTTTTATATTGTAATATAATATATTGTTTGTAATTGGTTCGATTATGTTTGAAACATTTAAACTTACATCTTTAAAAAAAGTAGTTTACTTTTAGTTGTGAAAATTAGTATATTGTAATTTTTTTCAGATCGGTTTCGGGTTCGGTTATAACCAACAGCGAAAGGAAGATTTTTACCCTTAACGGGTTCCCCAACGGGGATCGGGGAAACTGTGGGGACCCGATGGGGATCCCCGACGGGGATCGGGGCGGTTACGGAGACGATTTTAGCTATCGGTTTCGAGAACGAGAATACCAATACCCGGCTCGTTGCCATTCCTAACCTTATGGATCCTATGACCCATGGTCACAATGACAAAATATTGGTCTGGTTTTGTCTAACCTTAATACAAACAAACAAGTAACACATACATTGACAACCCAATAAAAGATCGACTCGGACTTTGAACTTCCAAATCCTAGATGGCTATTAATATTATATATTAATAGTCATATCAGTTACATTATTTTCATATGGTTTTAATTGTAATTACTAACGTAATTACATAAATAACCAACCACATTTATTTTATATATGTATTTTTCTTCGAAAGTTCCGGAAATTGTGGTTTTCCTTAATTGAGGCTCAACTGATACTTGGATTGTTTATTTGGGGAGAAAAGCCCGAAATGTTTCTCCGTTTCTGCTCCGTCTTTCCTATTTTCATCGAACATTGCAAACAAGTATGTCTCTATAGATCTTCCAGGCTTTATTGGTGTCCCCGATGTCCCTTTGACATGTCGAATCAAATTGGTATAATATTTTCTAGCGTTCTCTACCGATGCTCCACGACCACCTGCTGAAGGCCATCCAGTTTCCGACACAACAATATTCACATTCTCTCCACCAATACGTGCTTGAGCTGCATAGTGAGCATCTAACATGGCGTCGAAAAGGTTGGAGTACCGACGATCATTATCACTCACAACTGTTCCTGGAGCAGTAAACAATGCATACGGAAGATTCCCATTAGGGTCCCCAAGGTAACCAATGTAAGGGTAGATGTTGGCAAGCATTGGCAAGTTGCAATGGGCTAAAAATCTGATTATTGGCTCTATAAATCCCCGTACATTGTCATGAAATACACCATTGCTTGGCGGGTAGGATGTTATCAAGAGACCCGTGTAGGTTGCAGTCGATACCTTGATTTGGTTCCCTAGTCCTGCGGCTCTAATGGCGTTGTGAAGATTTTGCATGGCTGGGAGTACAAAATTGACGTACTTACGACTTTCATTATTTGGATCGACTTCGTTTCCAACTGCAATATATTTGAACTTGACATCAGGGTAATTTTGGATGTTATCTCTAACCCACCTATTTGCAGCATTTCGGTCGGTGAGGGATTG
>NW_020206743.1:0-2345 GCF_001531365.2 Cynara cardunculus var. scolymus | reverse complement strand
CAGAAAACTTCCTGCAATCATTGTTTCCGTCGACTACCGTCTTGCACCGGAGCACCCGTATCCTGCGCAACATGATGATTGCTTTGATGTGCTGACATTTCTCGATGACGATCAGGAAAATGGTTCGAAATCTTTACCAGAGAATGTGAACATTTCACGCTGCTTTCTTGAAAGTACATTGTTGTAATAAAGAAAAACAAAAATAAAATGCTATAATAAGAAATTTTATGAAAGTAGGTTGTTATTTTATGCATTTAACCCTTAAATATATAATTAATATCAAATTTCTAAAACAAAGTAATCAATAAAAATATATATATATATATATATATATATATATATTTAATTTCTTTTCCACTTTTTAAGAAATTATCAGAAAATTGGACATGATATAAGATAATAAAATTCATTATTTTAGATTTAGACGTTGTTTGTTTACCTTTTAATAGTTTCATTCATAAGCAATCTTTGAATCGTTAAGAGGTGAATTTTGTTTGATAAAAAAAAGTCTATCTCTTAATGGTTCTAAAACCTCTGAATGATTTCGTATCCTGGATCTCCCTTAATCATTAAGAGCCCTAATTTCATTGTACACAATTACCAAACAGTTATATTTTATTTTGCATTATATCATGAGAGTCTCTTAATCATTCTAACCATTTAATCATTTTGCACCAAATCATTCAGCAATTGTCAAACAACCCCTTAGTATTTCTTGTTTAACACGACATAAGATTAGGACGAAATGAATTAATGCTGTGAAATAAAAATAAATTTGAAACAGTACATGACAAAGATTTAACATAACCGAAAAAATAGTAATCTATCGTCTAAAACTTGCCTAACCCATATCATCCGATGCAAGTCATGTCATATTTAATACCAAAAAAGATGCTCTTATAAGTAAACTCTTTTTTTCAAATATAAATGTGAAATAACCAACTTAAAAACCCGTTGTTTAGTGTTTAAGGTTTAGGGTTTATTTGTTTGTTTTTAGAAAAATAGCAAACTTTAATTAATTGTTTGTTTTTTTGAAGTTTGCTATTTTTCGAAAACATTGATGTGGCATTTGGTTCGCTGATGAAATTGGAATGTTGAATTTCATTGACTAAATTTGATTTTCTCGTTTGGTTCATTTTTTTTTCACAAAAGAAATCTTCAGAATCATACAAATTCCATAAATAAAGAAATTTAACATTCCTTAGCAACTACATGATATTTTGATGGAGTGAAATCTCTATCTTCATTATACCAAATATGCTCTTAACCTAATATACTTTAATCTCATGAAACTCAATATGACCATCGTCGACCACCACCACTGACTACCACCGATCTGAACCACCGCCTACCACCACCACCGATATGAACCACCGCCGATCTGAGCCACCACTGATCTGATTCACCGTCAATCTGAACCATCGCCGATAACCGCCATCTGAACCACCATGGACCACCATCGATCTGAACCATTGTCCACCATCGCCATCTGAACCACCACGAACCACCATCGATTTGAACCACTGTTGACCATCGCCATCTGAACCACCACGGACCACCATCAATCTGAACCACCGCCAACTACTACCGGTCTGAAGCACCGTCAATCTAAACCACCATTGACCATCACCGATATGATCCATCGATGATCTGAACCACATTTGACCATCGTCACCTGAACCACAACGAACCACCATCGATCTATATCAATGCCAACCACCGACGACTACCATCGATCTGAATCACCATCGGACACCGCCGACCACCACCGATTTGAACAACCACCGCCGCCACCGCCTATTTGAACCACCACTGACCACCTTCATTTGAATGACTGCGGACCACCATCGATCTGAATGACTGCGGACCACCACCATCTGAACAGCTGTGGACCACCACCGATCTGAACTACCGTCGATTTAGTAATATCGTTTGACTTATGATTATATTTAGGTTATGTATTTTATATCGGTTTAACATTCCATTTCAATTTCTTCAGAATCAAATTTCTTTAAAAAAAAATTATTTCATCCAAAAATATTCTACAAACTAAACGAAACATAAGAAATCATTAACGTCGACTTGTATGGTCCTAACTTCTAATCGTCAAAACCATCATATCACCACAATATACTTATCCTGTGAAGTCATATTCACTCCACCAATTTCGATTACCAAACTAAAACCGTTTTTTCAAATATAAATGCTTTTAGAAACCCCTGTGGCTGTCAACTTTTATTTTCTTTCATTAATGGAAGCCGCCACCAAAACTCCGGCCTCCCTCTCTTTGCCCTGGAAAACACGAATCTTACTTTGGGTTCTCTCCGCCGTAACCGAGGCAGCTA
>NW_020206742.1:0-2318 GCF_001531365.2 Cynara cardunculus var. scolymus | reverse complement strand
ATCGACTGAGATAAAGAATAAAATGAAATATTAAAATCATGATGTATCTCGCTGCATTGCGTGAGTACGCTTTTAGTTATATTATAAAGCATTTAACAAAAACTCTTAAAAACCATTTTTTATACATGAAGTACTGTTTATTGATGCATATTAGTTAAAATCCAAGATTACAAGTAAATTATGCGTAAGTACAACTTAGTAAAATTTTATCTTTGAACTTGTGTAACTAACTACAGATAAGCATAATTAAATAGAGGATAAATATCTCATTTTAAATATAAAAATATAAAATATAGTTAGGATAATCATTCTAACAAAATATTTGATCATTATCTTTACAAAAAATTATATTATTAAACAAAAAATAAAAAAAATGAATTAAGGAAACACAAAAAATGAGAAATTTTAAATAGTTAGTTTGGTACCAATATCAATATATTTTTTTTCAATTTTTCAGGATATCTTCATATTTCTATTTTATTCAAAAATAAAAACATTATCGTTTTCTCAAAACCACATAAAATCATATTATAACATTGACTGAGACAAAAAAAGAAATAAAACGAAATATTAAAATCGAGATATATTTTGCTACATTATGCGAGTACCATTCTACTCAATTTTAAATTTATGTTACGTCAATATTCAAAACAAAGATTTATTTAATATATATTTGGACAAATATTATAGATAATTAATTAGATATTGTTTAAAAATAAATTGTATTTAAATATACATTTAAAAAATATGTCATAAAAACAAAAAATAAAATAAAAATACATTTAATTTTTATACTTAATTTGACCAAGTAAGTGAAGTGATGAATGATGATAGGAGTCCCAGTCCCATGTGTGGGGAGCAAATTTGCTTTTAAGGGTGTAGAGAAAGTGCAAACTACCAATCAATTGCAAAAGATGTTCACTTTTGGCGTATACATATTTAATTGTAATTTAAATTTAAATTTAAATTAAAAATAAGATGATTTTCTATTTGGCATATTATTAAAGTAATATATATTTATTTTTTATTGTGATAAGCACATTATCTACTTTGAGAATTATCTTGTAAGTACCATTGTATTTATTGAAGTGATAATGATCCACAAGTGGAATTGTGATAAGAATTTTATTTAGATAATCTATATTATATTATAAGGGTACTTGTGTAATGTAACAAGATACATATTTATTTTAATGTTTTGTTTTATTTTTTGTTTTTATTGATGTAATACGGTTTATGTAATTTCGATAAAGATAGTGTTTTTACTTTTAAATAAAAATAAATTTAGAAAGATATCATAAAAATTTTAAAAAATATATCAACATTAATATTAGATTAACTATTTAAAAGTTCTCCTCTTTTTATAAAATTTCTTTAATTCAATTTTTCATTATAATTTATATGTCTAACAGTAAAGCAATTTATTTTTGGCTTAACAATATAATTTTATAAAGATAATGATTCTGTTAGAACTCAATAATTATCTTAATTATATTTTAGATTTTTTATATTTAAAATGAGATGTTTATTCTGTATTTGATTATATTTATCTACAGTTAGTTATACAAATTTTAAAATGGAGCTTTAATAAGTTGTACTTACGCATAATTTACTTGTAATTTTAAATAGTATACATTAATATACAGTAATTCATGCATAAAAAATGGTTTTTAAGAGTTTTTGTTAAATGTTTTCTAATATAGTATAGATTATAAAATATTTAATAAAAATTTATAAAAATTATTTTTTATATATGAAATACTGTTTATTGATGCATATTAGTTAAAATTCATTATTACATGTAAATTTTGTGTAAATACAACTTAGTAAAATTTTATCTTTGAGTTTATGTAATTAATTGCAGATAAACATAATCAAATACTGGATAAATATCTTTTTTTAAGTATAAAAAATCTAAAATATAATTAGGATAATTATTGATTTCTAACATAATACTTAATTATTATTTTTATAAAAGATTATCTATACTAAATTATAAAATATTTTTTATGTATGGAGTATGGTTTATTGATGCATATTACTTAAAATTCACGATTACAAATAAATTGTGTGTAAGTACAACTTATTAAAGCTTCATCTTTGAGTTCATATAACTAACTGCAGATAAACATAATCAAATGCTGGATAAACAGCTTTTTTTAAATATAAAAAATCTAAAATATAATTAGAATAATTACTGATTTCTAACATAATATTTAATTATTATCTTTATAAAAGATTATATTATTAAACTAAAAATAATTTTTTTTGCTATTAAACCTAAATTAAATTATAATAAAAAATTTGAATTAAATAAA
>NW_020206741.1:0-2350 GCF_001531365.2 Cynara cardunculus var. scolymus | reverse complement strand
AATAAGAAAAACTCCATTGATAGAACCCAATACTTAAAACCATACCTGAAAAGTCGATGTTTTCAACACATAATTAAACGTATTAGGAAGATGGATGTTACAAATACCTCCTCCTTTTGAGGATTTCGTCCTCGAAATCAAGGTCTCTCAAATAACTCTAGATACTTAGCCTTCATTTCATCTTTGTTCTCCCACGTCCAATTCGGACCACGGTGATGCTTCCATTTTACAAGGACCAAATCTACGATCTTGTTTCGTAGATTAACGGTTCTTTCATTAAGAATGGCCTGGGGTTCTTCTATGTACCTCAATCTTTTATCCAACTTGACCTCRGCCAAAGGAACGGTCTCCTCATGMTTACCCAAGCATTTCCTTAGATAGCTAACGTGGAAAACGTCATGAATACCGGAGAGTTCTTCTGGCAACTCCAAACGATAGGCTTGTTTTCCAATACATTCAAGAATTTTAAAGGGTCCAACAAAACGTGGACTCAACTTCCCTTTCTTACCAAACCGTAGAATTTCCTTCCAAGGTGATACTTTCAGCATCACCATATCTCCCACTTCAAACTGAATCGGTTGTCGTCGTTTGTCGGCATAAGATTTCTGTCGATCTTGGGCTGCTTTCATTCTTTCTCGTATAAGCCGTATCCTATCATGTGTGACCTGAATCAACTCGGGTCCAGCCAACACTTTCTCTCCGGTTTCTTGCCAACAGAGAGGCGTACAGCACTTACATCCATACAAAGCCTCAAATGGAGCCATGCCGATCGTGGAGTGATAACTGTTGTTATACGAGAATTCTATAAGTGGCAAGTGGTAATCCCAGCTTCCACCAAATTCTAGGATACAAGCTCGTAACATATCTTCCATTGTTTGAATCGTGCGCTCTAACTGTCCATCGATTTGGGGGTGATATGCGGTACTAAGAGCAACACGAGTCCCTAGTTCTCTTTGCATACTGGTCCAAAAATTTGAGGTAAATCGAGAATCACGATCAGAAACTACCTTTAACGGTACACCGTGACGGGCAATTATCTCATCGTTGTATACTTGTGCCCAATGATCCATAGAATAATCTTCCCGAACCGCGAGAAAATGAGCGCTTTTTGTTCACCGGTCCATAATCACCCAAACACTATCGTGTTGACGAGAAGTCTTCGATAACTTCATTACGAGGTCCATGGTCAACTCCTCCCATTTCCAGATGGGCACCTCCAAAGGTTGTAAACTACCATAAGGTTTTTGGTGCTCAGCCTTCACTTGCAAACACATAACGCATCTTTCAACATAACGGCCAATATCCACTTTCATGCCCGGCCACCAAAACTCGGTACGCAGATCATGATACATTTTTGTATTGCCGGGATGAACAGACATTCTAGATTTGTGAGCTTCTGCCAGAATAGTCTCTCGCACACCACCAAGTTTCGGCACCCAGATTCGGGATCTAAACACTTTCACGCCATGATTATCTTCCGAGAGAGAATCTATACATCCAACTATCCGTTCAGACTTCACATGTTTAGGTTTTAAAGCCTCAGCTTGCCATCTTCGCAGGTCGTCAATAAGCGTAGACTGTATAGACGTGTGAGTGCGTAACACATATAAGAGACATACGCTTTTCGACTCAAAGCATCCGCCACCACGTTGGCTTTACCAGGATGATAGAGTATCTCACAATCATAGTCTTTTATTAACTCCATGGCCCTTTGCTGTCTCATATTCAAAGTCTGTTGATCAAAAATGTACTTCAGACTCTTGTGATCCGTGAATAATTGACATTTCGTCTCATAAAGATAATGACGCCATAATTTCAAGGCAAACACTACCGCCGCCAACTCAAGATCATGAGTGGGGTAGTTCTTCTCATAACCCTTCAACTGTCGGGATGCATACGCAATCACCTTGCCTCGTTGCATCAATACGCAACCCAATCCCAATTTCGACGCATCACTATAGACCACAAAGTCATCGTTACCTTTGGGTAAGGCAAGAAGCCCTCTGGTTGTATAGACCAGAGCCTTTCTGGATGGTCTATCCTCTGGTTGGTCAATCCTCTAGTTGGTCTATCCTCTGATTGGTCTATTCTCTGGTTGGTCTATCCTCTGGTTGATCTATCCTCTGGTTGGTCTATCCTCTGGTTGGTGTATCCTCTGGTTGGTCTATCCTCTGGTTGGTCATACCTCTGGTTGGTCTATCCTCTGGTTGGTCTTTCATTTGGACGACCATCTTCAGAATCTTGAAGGATGATGTTTATCCTGTTTTTGATAAAGATTATTTCCTTGTTTATAGAATTTAATTATTATGTAAATATTGTCTATATAAGGAGTGATACATGCATAGAATAA
>NW_020206740.1:0-2351 GCF_001531365.2 Cynara cardunculus var. scolymus | reverse complement strand
CTCTGGGAAAATTCGGAGTTGTAAGTCTGAATTTAACTCTAAATTTAAGTCTTAATTTAATTCTGAAGTGGCCTCCAGACTTACAACATAACTCTAGGAAAATTCAGAGTTGTAAGTCTGAATTTAACTCTGGAGTGGCCTCCAGACTTACAACATAATTCTCGGAAAATTCATAGTTGTAAGTTTGAATTTAACTTTAGAGTGGCCTCCAGACTTGCAACATAACTCTGGGAAAATTCAGAGTTGTAAGTCTTAATTTAACTCTGGAGTGGTCATCAAAATCGGGTTTAAAATTTCAAATTCGGATTTTTGAAAAATCATTTTTCACAAAGCAAAATTCAGAGTTGTAAGCCAGGGGCTGCCGCCCCTTGGACCCCGCCACCGGGGGCGTTGCCCCCGGACCCCCGTCGTTTAGGGGCTTTGCCCCTAAATCAAATTAAACTCAAACAAGTGTGCATTCCGCACCTTCCTTACCTATTCGATATTTGTCATGATTACATTGGTCAACAATTTAATCTCATTACACTTAAATGACATTGGTGATACAAATCACCAACATGAAGTCATCAGATATTGGTTATTTCTCAGACTTACAACTTAACTATGAATTGTTCTATTCCAAACTTAGTTGTATAGTTTATTCCCAGACTTAGAATACAACTCTGAACTCCTCTTCAGAGTTGAAGTTCAGAGTTACGTTTCTAAGTTATAAGAAGTCATAATTCTTGTGACTCAGAATTATGCTCATAGATACTTTCTAGACTTAGAAGACAACTCTGAATTCCTCTTATTCAGAGTTAAGTCAGAGTTATTTTTCAGCCTAACAATAGAACTCTGAATTCTTGTGTTTCAGAGTTAATGTTAGAGTTTTCTTTCAGAGTTAATGTCCAGAGTTTTTCTCATTTAAAATACCCCGTGTAATACACAGGGTCAAACCTAGTGTATATATATATATATATATATATATATATATATATATATATACACTACATATATAAGCATTTAGACTCATATATTAATTACAAATCATAAGGCACAAAGTACTGCCATTTTATGCATGCATTTCAAAAAACTCTTAATGACAAGTTATAAAGCATAATGTACAACTTGTTGATGCATAACAGATTCAGACCTTCCCTAGCTATCCCTGTGCGCAAAAACCATTTTGGTAAGGTCATATCTTTCTTTTTTCTATTAACAGTCTTGTTCTTCCTTTTCCATCTCTCCCATGTGCGTCAAAATCAGTTTGGTAAGGATCAGACCTTGCTTTCTTCCATTGCTACTACCTTTGCACAAATGGCTGATTTGATGTATCAAATTCGTGGCCCCCAAGACGACCTCATCCTGTGCATATAACCTGAAATTTGAAGTTTTGATTTCTCCATTTCCATTTCAAAACCCTAACGATTTTATGGTCTTAATTACAGGGTTTTACAGGTTCATATGTATCACCTCAAACTCGAATAGATGGTTTCTTCTCTCATAGTCTTCAAAAGAGATTTCATGTATCAAACGATTTGATGTATCATAACCTCATCGATACATATCACTCCCTATTTCTGATATTTTAATTTCACGGGTTCTTCGAAACCCTAGAGATTTCTATTTCAATTTGAAGGTATGCTCTTCAAAACCCTATTGATTTCGATTTCAATTTTGATTAATTCCATTTCCATTTTTAGAGGTGATTTTGATTTCCATTATAATTTTTCTCTTCAATTCATATGTTACGGTCCAAAATGTTTTTTGATTTCTGAATATCAATGCACACATACGGGATGTTTTAAGTTCCTTAATATTTCTCTTTGAMGCGGATTTATAAACACATACGRGATGTTTYGATGTTCTCATTCTCAATTGATTGTTGGTGTTTGTTGTAGCTAGTGACATTGAATATGACAAGTAGTTGAATGTTTTGGGCAGTGATGGATAAATTGGACATGTTTGCTTTCAAATTTGGAAAAYGGTTTTATAGAAKCATATCARCAYCTTTTTGTTATTTTCTTATTTCATTTTYGRGTGGGAAGATTGAAGATCGATGAAGACTTAACATGTTTGCTTTCAAATTTGGAAAATGGTTTTACAGGAAGCTATATTAACTGGAACCGTTGGTGAATCAAGCCAGATTTGTGTAAATCTGCAACTTATAGTTTCAACAACACCATGCTCCAGGTTGCTGGGATCTTAGGTAAATGTCAAACTTTCATATATATATATATATATATATATAATAGATAGGTGTATATATATTATATTTTAGAAATTAAACTATATACAAAAGCAAAAGTGAATTTTTGGACTAAACCATGGTTGGTCTTTAAAGACATTGTTTGCTCAAGTAGTCACAATGA
>NW_020206739.1:0-2354 GCF_001531365.2 Cynara cardunculus var. scolymus | reverse complement strand
CAACAAACACACTTCACACATACTTGACAGCCAAACTAAGATCAAATCAACAAACAAACACAAAAATTACACAAATTCATACAAAAATTGGATCAAAATCTGATTTGTTATGAATTTTCACATGAACACTAAGAACTTCAAAACAAACAAATCTCTTCAAATCTCTAAAAATATTGATCAAAACGCAAAATCACAAGAATAAAAATGAAACACTATGTTAAAACACACACAACGATCATCATTTTAACAATCAAAAGTCCAAGAATGAAAGATTTCCAGAGAAAATTCGTGAAAAAGTTAAGAACACTCAAGAACATAAAAACATGAAAATTCCAGAAATTTCAGCAACTTTTGATGATTTCTTCAAGCAAATTTCGCTGCAAACGTGCTTTGATACCAATTGATAGTCCACTTTGATCAATCTTCAAGATAAACCTTCATGATTCAATGGCAGATTTTGATAATCTTGTAAGAACATAATAAGAAGATGAGAGAGAAAGTCAATCTCTATATTTCTAGTCAAACCTCTCTTATTACGTATGAATATGCAAATGAGCTCACCTACATCTAGTTACAAAGACTAACCATATTTATATGGTCAAACCTACTAAACATAGTCAAAGTCAAACTCCTATAAGAAAAGTCAAACACGCTGACTTTTAAAATTATAGACTATATTTAACTTTCAAGACGAATACAATTAATACTGATTTTCAATCCTAACATACATTTACTTTAATTATATACTTGGGCTGAAAAATTTTAAAAGAAAATTTTAATTAAAGTTGGGTTTGGGCTTTAAAAAGTCCAGCCCATTTGATTTAATTAAATCCACATATAAATACCCTTATATATTTGAAGAATTCATTCTACCTCTTCATTTTAAACAAATCCTTTCCTTTCGCTAAACTTCTCTTTGCATCCTCTCAAAAACACAGCCGATTCTTCATCTAAAATTGTCTTGAAGGACATTCAATTTTCAAGAAGACTCAAGGAAAAGGTAATAGGAATCTCAATCAAAAATTTTCATCTTCTACACTTCCTTCTCTTCTTTTGAATTCGGAAACTTTCTGGAGATTTAAGGGGGAGATTATACATCAAAGACATGAAAATGTCTTCAAATTGATGATAATCTATGATCCACAAACTTAGAACTCTAAGAAGATTAGATAAAACCACAATGCATGTGGAATTTAACCATTTAGAGTGATATTTTGAAAACTAACAGATTTTGTTAGCTGTTGCGTCGACTGTATCTTTCGAACCAAAAGTCCAAATGTTCTGATTTTTCTTCTAAAATATACTTTGATGACTTATGGATCTTTTCCAATTGGAATCATGTAAATTGGAGGAGTTTTGACCCTTCAATCGTTTAAAACGAATTAAGTATGCAGCAGCATTCTCAACAGTTGTAAATCCTACTTTAAAAGTTCATAGCTCCTTCAAAACTTATCCAAATTACTTGATTTTTCTTCTGGAATTTGATTTGGTGAGTTTTTGTTCTACTGTTTTTGGTTTCATTCGAAATTATTGAGTTTTGAGCATTCAAATGTTTAAAACAAGATTCTGGTGCAAGATAATGTTGTTGGACAGAAACCCTCATGTCTGTTCAAAATAGCATAACTCTCTCAAAATATAATGAAATTGTGTAATTCTTCTTCTGGAAGTTGAGTTAATGAGTTAAGTTTATGATCCAATTGGAATCATTGAAAAATATTAAGTTTAGACCTTCCATTTGATCAAAAATTTGACAGAATGTAATCTGTCCAGAGTGCTCTGTTATATCAAAATGAATTAGTCATTTGAGTGACTAAAACAGTTCCAAACTGTGAGAAATTTGGACCTCAGTTACCTAAAACAGTAAGTTTGTTAGTATAAAAATTTGGACATAAAAGGATTTGAGGAAGGTTCCTTTTGACAGTGATTTGAAGGACAAAAGATTCCAGAAGCAGAATGTATATTCTGTCCAAGTGATCTTCATGTGTTAAAGACTTGGATATTGGACTGTTTTAATAAATACACGATATAAGTATCAACTTTATTACATAAAAACTTATTGGCATTACATAAGATATACTTAACTTTATCCTTATCGAGACCCTATAGGTGATCTAACTTCCGGATATTGGACTGTTTAGGAAAATCTAGAGTGGGAGATTAGAGCTTCAAGTGTTATCAAGCTCTTGGTTATTCAAACAGCAACTAAAGTGAGTTTCACGACCCCATTTTTACTGCTTTTAGTTATTTTTTTTACTAGGGAAAAAGCATGAAGTTGTGCAAACTATACGGTTGTTTAAAATTATTGGACTAACGACAGTTTAGTCAAGAATTAGTTATGTCATGAAATATTGACT
>NW_020206738.1:0-2355 GCF_001531365.2 Cynara cardunculus var. scolymus | reverse complement strand
GCCAAGATCGATTAAGTCAAGTTTTTGATGTAATTATGAACGTTGTGTAAATTCTAACTCCTGTTATGTCGATGAACCGTTTTGTTTTTGAACAACTTGAAATGGTGTTATTTATAAACTGTTGCTATGACTCGCTTGCTTGTTACATCTCGTGATTCCGCTTTAGCGGGGTGTGACAAAATGTTTAGCCGACGAATCATTGGTTCTACCTTTGGAAGACATTCAAATTAACGAACGGTTACGCTTAATTGAAGAGCCGATCGAAATCCTCGACCATAAAGTCAAACAATTGAGGCGTAGAAAAATCGCAATTGTAAAAGTTCATTGGACTTCGAGGCATGGACCGGAGTACACATGGGAAAGAGAAGATTTCATGAAAAACAAGTATCCCCACTTGTTCTCAAATGAGTCATGATCTGGATTTGACGAATAAATTTCGGGACGAAATTTTTCTGGCATGAGGAGACTGTGACATTCCGTCATTTCTGAGCTTCAGGTTAGTACCTTATTATAGATCCTATATTTAGAATTCTATTTTACTAGGATCTAGTCATGGTGATTAGAGTTCATTGGTTTAGTTCCCAAGTTTAGTTCCGAAGATCACGCCTCGGCGGGTAACTGATGAAGTTAACTTGTGTAAAGCCAAATATTTTAGAAATGCTCCAATAAAATAAAGTTGATATTATAAACTTAAAATTAAAAAAAAAAAAAATCCCATTTGAATGTCCAAATAATTTATCAAAAGGTGGAGTTTTGGAATTAATAGTGTTATTTTAATAATGTTTGGGTAAATTTTATAGTGGGTTATAAATTTAAGTGGGTTATTCTTATTTAAGAAAAATAAAAGTTTTATTGGGTTTGGGCCTTTAGAGGCCAGCCCATTTCCTTCTTTAAAAATCCTCATATAAATACCCCACATCCTTTGAAAACTCTCATTTCCAAATTATCTTCAGCTTAAAACTTTTCATCTCTCTAATCTCTCTCTAAAATCAACTACCTTCCGGCCGATTCCAACATCAAGCAAGTCTTTAGGAATTTTGTCAATCTTGAAGAACATTCAAGAATATAAGAAAAAGGTATGATACTAGCTATCTTACTTTTGTAAAACAACAAAAGTTTTCATCTTCCTACTCCTACTTCTTGATCTTGTAATTAAATATCTGGATAATTAAAGAGGGGAGATTATACATCAAAGACATGAAGATGTCTTCAAAAAGGATGATAATCAATGATCCATGTTCTTTTGAAACTCTAAAATAGGAAGAAACCCATTGCATGCGAAGTTTGAGCATCTAAAGTTATGTTTTGAAGTCTGGTAGAATCTGCATGTATCTTAAATCCGTCCTATCATCTTCAAAATTTAATGGAATCGGGAAATACTTCCTGGAGACTGATCATATTTGTTAGTTTGAAAATAGAATTAAGATCCACAAAAAATGATGAGTTTAGACCCCAAATGGCTGTCACTCGAAGAGTGTGCAATATGTTTTGGGGGCTGTGTAAGTCAAGGTTGTAGGGTAATAATGAGTGACTGTGTTGGACCTGTAAATTCAACTTTGATATTGATCTATTACTCTGAATGAACTCTAGGACGATTACAATGTAGCGGAAACAATATTAAGAACAAGACAGAGTAAAATAAACCAAGAACACACAGTGAAGAAGATGAACACAGGAGAATAGCTTCAAAGGTTTTCCAATTCAATTGAAAATTAAGACGATTACAATTCGGAAGCTCACTGAATACAAAGGCCTAAGCTGCTTTTTATACTAGCTCCTAACGACCTTACADACAAGATCTAGACACGTGAAATCATCTAAGCCGTCCAAATAAAGTCGATTAAAGACCTATTCACGTGAGAAGCACATGCAGCTAACAACCTTTGAAAAATAGTTGGGAGAGGATCTTCACAGAAGACGAAACCGCAGACCCTCTGTGAGCCATCTCAGAGGCTCTGCTGTAATTGACTTGCTTGTTCTTATTGACAGACGACCATTTTCTAGAACCTCTGTGAGAGACATCAGAGGTTCTGTCACACTTTACTTGCTCGAATATCAGGCTTCTGTCGTTAGTCCTCTATTGTCTTCTATGGAAGATAAGCTTCTGTCAAGACTTGTAATACTTTTTCTATACTTTTACAAGAGATGAAAAACAGAGCTAACAATCTCCCCGTAAGTATGAAAAAGTAAATTTAGACAAATGGTTGCAAGAAATGACTAATTGAAAGAATTACAAGAGGAGATTAAACTCATCCTCTCAAAAGAATTACATAAATGAACAAATTGAAAATTGATAGAACAGGCCTACACTATTACAAGAATTAGTCCACAGCAGAGTCTGGATAGTCATCTACG
>NW_020206737.1:0-2363 GCF_001531365.2 Cynara cardunculus var. scolymus | reverse complement strand
CCCAGTGAACGTATAATGATGAAATACGCGTTTTCGAATTTCAAGAACACAGCCGATAATCCTGTCGATGTTGATGAGGAACCAATGAACAGAGAATCGTCTGGTCGACTTGTTAGGAAGCAAGTAGTGAAGCAGGTCACAAATCCATCAACATTAGTTGGTGAACCACGAAAAGGTAAATAAATATAATGTTGAATGTGAGAAGTTATTATTCAATGTCGGGTATATGAAAATCACTACATTTGCTATTGACAGATTGCTCACCTTATAATATATCACATTTTGTGGAAAAAATTGTTTTAAGTGTTTGGTGAAAAACTCATGTTAATGCAGAAATGATGGTCCTTATTTAGTGTCCGAAATTTGTGTGTTAACATTGAGGGTTCATATACATTAACAACCATGAGTGAAACTAATGTTTGTATCTTCTAATGTTCATATTCATTAGTTTTTCATTGTGTGAAATTAACATCATGTTAATCAGTTTGATGCGGAATAAAGTAAAACCAATTTCAACATATCGGAACTGATTGCCTATGTTAGTTACTTGCTAGAGATTGATGCAATAGGAAATTATTGATTACTTATTTCCTATAATTACCCTGTTCTTGTAACTCCCAGAAACTGAAAACATGTGTTTTACTAGAGATTGATGCAATCTGTGTTCATTTGTTCAGTAAACAACCCATATGAACAACCCCATCTGCATTTGTATGAACAGCCTGTATGAACAGCCCATTTGAACAACCCATATGCATACCGTGTGTTGATATGCATATCGTGTGCACACTTGCTGTTTATACATAACATTTGATCGTAGGGTCTGCTTATACATACCAGTGATCATATGGTCCGTTTATACATAACAGTTGATCATATTGTCTGTTTATACATTCTTCCCTGAGTTTTCAAGAACAGTTACCACACGTCTTTGTAATAAGATTTTCATTTATGAAGACTAACATCATGTTAATCAGCAGGTCCTGATGTTATCACACCTTCACAGCCCGAAGCTCCAGTTTCACACGGCTCACATACAGGTAAGCAATCGTGCAGGCACGTAGGTAAATATATGAACAAGCTACTATGAACAAATAGGTAACAGTAATTTTATATAGCACATGTTTGGTATGAACATCCCAATCTGAACATGAACAGTTAATGATAGATGTGCAGGAACATTTAATGAGCCAATTGTGAACATTACATGTAACAACCATGAATGAATGGTGAACAAACAGGTTACTTGCAATATCTATGACAAACATGTGCACACATACACACACACACATTGTGCACACACACCTTTTGATGTGAATTYCATTCTCATTTAAGCATTAGTCTSATTGCCTACTGTTTATGTGTGGATATGTACACATACACACACACTGTGCACACACACCTATGTGATTTCCAACATGTGTGTTTCAGAACATGTTGTAAATCACATGTGGTTTACTATATAATCACATATGATTTGACCATTCTCATTTAAGCATTAGTCTGATTGCCTACTGTTTATGTGTGTGTGTATGTGTGTGTGTGTATGTGTGTGTGTGTGTGTGTGTGTATGTGTGTGTGTGTGTGTGTGTGTGTCTCTGTGTGTGTGTGTGTATGTGTGTGTGTGTGTGTGTCTCTCTGTGTGTGTGTGTAAGCCCATAACCAGACACATTTAAGTGGAATTTGCTGTCTGGTTTGTAAGTCCATAACCATACAGCAGTCCCAAACAGTTCCAATGGTGATAAGACGTACTGTATTATGTGTGTGTGTGTCTGGTTTGTAAGTCCATAACCATGCACATCTATCATTAAATGTTCATGTTCATTTGGGATGTTCATACCAAAAAATGCTATATGTGGCTTCTGTGTGCATATGTACACATACACACACACACACACAATGTGCATACACACCTATTGATGTGAATTCCATTCACATTTAGGTGGACTTTGCTGTCTGGTTTGTAAGTCCATAACCAGACAGCAGTCCCAAACAGTTCCAATGGTGATAAAACGTCCTGTATTGTGTGTGTGTGTGTGATCTGTTTAAAGACCGAGCACGTGGGATAATATRCCGTTTTCATTGGGTACAAACAGAAACACAGAGACTGTGCACACACACCTGTTCTGTCTTGACGGGGCTAATATGTTGTTCCTGTGTGCATATTAAGGGTCTGGAAGAGGTAGTATGTGACAAACTGTTTATGTGTGCATATGTACACATACACACACACTGTGCACACACACCTAGTGATGTGAATTCCATTCACATTTAGGTGGACTTTGCTGTCTGGTTTGTAAGTCCATATCCAGACAGCAGTCCCAAACAGTTCCAATGGTGATAAGACGTCCTGTCTTGTGTGT
>NW_020206736.1:0-2359 GCF_001531365.2 Cynara cardunculus var. scolymus | reverse complement strand
TCTTTCTGCAGACAATCTTGTAAAATCTGTATTGATCTTCTTTATCAATATATATTTTAAATTTGAAAATTGTGTTTGTATTCATCCCCCCCCTTCTACAAACTGTTTAGTATTCTTGTAGACCCTTTGGGACCAACAAACCTTTTAAAACATTTTTTATCACTAAAAAAGAAAAGCTTCAGTGATTTTGTTTTAAGAACTGAAAATAACTTAGAGGGGTATATTTTCATAAGGCCTTAAGTGTAAGTGATAAGAGAATCACTAAAACTGATATTTAAAAACATTTTAATCACTGAAGGTAGAAAGATTTAGTGATCATTTGAGTTTAAGAAAAGATAAGAATAAAAGAGATATATAAAAATGTTCAACCAATGAAAGAATCCCTTAAACAAACTTTTAAAACATTTTTTATCATTGAAGAAGGAAAGCATCAGTGATAGTTTTATGTTTTAAGAAAAAGAACAAGTAAACATACCTTAGAGAGAGTAGATAAATTTACTCAAGAGTTCAGTGATAGAGATAGAGCACTGAATCATTTCACTTACTGATTGATGTGTATAGCTAAAGAAATTATTCTTCAGCGTTTTGCATCCCCAGTTCGCTGATCAAGATGTTAAATCTTATCTCATCAAGAGGCATAGTGAAAAGATCAGCAAGCTGATCATCAGTTGGAACAAAGTGAAGTTCAATATCACCATTCATAACATGATCTCTGATAAAATGATATCTCATCTTTATATGTTTGGTCTTGGAGTGAAGTACAGGGTTGTTTGCGATTGCAATAGCACTGGTGTTATCATAATATATAAGAATCTTTGAGAACTGAAAATCGTAGTTCTTCAGCTGGTTTTTCTTCCTAAGAACTTGGACACAACAACTTCCAGCGACTACATATTCAGCTTCAGCGGTTGATGTGGACACTGAGTTTTGCTTCTTACTTGTCCAACTCACCAACGTTCCACCTAGAAGCTGACAGCCTCCATTGGTGCATTTCCTATCGATCTTGCAACCTGCAAAATCACTATTTGAATAACCTATTAGGTCAAAACCTGAACCCTTAGCGTACCAGAGTCCCACGTTAGGAGTTCCCTTCAGGTATCTGAAAATGCGTTTTACAGCGATCATATGGGATTCCTTAGGTTTAGATTGATATCGTGCACATAAGCAAGTAGAATACATGATATCGGGACAACAGCTGATTTTGTGAACAGGAGGAATTACAACTGCTGGACTGGAGACAACAGATTTCAGAAAAGTTGGAAAGGTAATAATAGGTATGATTATAATAATTGGTATGGATCTTACAATGTATACGATCATCCTGTTAAAAGCACGAAAAAGAAAATATCAAATAAAAATAGATGGTTTGAAAGTTACAATATCCCATAACCTGATACTCACAAAGAAGGTCCCAAGTTTGTTTAGGTACCAAAATCTGTTTGATCTTATTTTGCAGGTGCGTCATTACTGCGCTAATCAGAACATCATGCTTATGATGCACTAATTCAGGGGGAGTTGTATACTGTCCAAACAAGGCTTCTGAAAAAAACAGTTCAGGACCCATGCTTTACTGATTGTGGTTTCTAAACACCCAGTTTAGGACCCGTGCTAAAAAGGTTTCCTTTATTTTTTTTAATCTTTGAGCTGAACTGAAACATTAATTAAATCTACTTTCTAGGGGAGTCTAAAATTTTTTGAATAAATGTTTTTGAAAAGTGAACTGTTTTTTTGGAAACGATTACATTTTCTGAATAGATATTTCCTGAGATTTTACTTGCGTAATTTCTCATCGAACATAACTCCAATACCTGTTTCAGCTATTCTTAAAATTGTTATTATCACGTCTAGTAAATAATATCATTTTCGGTGATAATACGTTTGTTAGTGATCAAAGTTTGTTTTCTGATTTTTTTTTCTTTGATTGATATACATTCTATAATTCTTTGAATATCACAGTCTGTAAACTTCTACTTACAGATCTTCATTCATTTCTCTCACATTCTGAATAATCTGATTTCATATATTACTCCTTGTTTGATTGTGCTTCAAAGTTACATCTTGATCAAATTTTATATGATCATTGTGCTTATTTGCAATAATATTTTTGATCAACTATTGTGATCAACTGATCATTCTGATAAATTTTAGAAGGGACTGAGTGTTTTACAGAAATACCTCTATGGAATGTCAGAACCGACAGACCTACCCAAGAGGACAACCATATTTGAGTAAGCTTAAACTCAAAAAGGGTTTGTGTGCAGAGTTTAAAATAAAAAAAAGAGGGGTATTTGTTGTGAGCTAAAAGAATTGATGAGAGTTGTGTCAGGATTAAATGAACATAAGAATCCTGTTCCAAACT
>NW_020206735.1:0-2304 GCF_001531365.2 Cynara cardunculus var. scolymus | reverse complement strand
TCCACCTCTTCAATCGATGAAACCCTCACCACCCTCACCCACCAAATAACAACCATCTAAGACACCCTCACCCAACTACCTGCTGCCATTCTTGCCCAAATACCCCAACCCACCCCTCAACCACCACCCCCCTCTGCAGGCCCCTTATTTGATGAAGCCTTCTCTTCCTTCACTGCAGAGGTGAAAGACCTAATCGCCAACCTCCCTATTCCCCCACCAACTCAAACCTCCACCTCCTCCATCGAGTTTGCCATAAAGGCAGACATGCAAGCACTATCAAGAGCACTGGTCTCCTCTTTCAGCGAGATCAATGCAAAGTTTGTTCATCGAGCCATCCAACCAACAAGGGCCCTCACTCAAACGATGGTTGATGAACAACGACGTACAACAACTCTCCTACGTTCAATGAAGGAGACCACCAGAAAGGCAGCCCTGAGGGAGTATCTTACATCCCTCAGAAAGGACAAGAAGAAGAAGAGGTCTCAAGCCTCTTGCTCAAGCAGCCGCCCGAGCAAACGAAGGCGCCACGACGACGAAGACCCCGAGTATCAAGGCCTTGGCCCTCGTGAGGGGGAGAAAGAGGCGGTGGCTACATACACTTCAACATCTGCTGCACCACACCAACCTGCACCATACCAACCATCACCTCAAGAAACCCAAGCAAGGGAACCAGAGGCCTTGCCCTCTGATGATCAAACCCAGGTTCCCTTGACTACATCCCCAGAGCCCATCGTGCTGAGCTCCTCAACCGATAAAGAACCAACCACCCCAAAAACACATCAACCTTTTTCACCTACACCAAATATAAACCTACCCTTAACCCCCTCACCAACACCCCGTACAACTCAACCTTTCATCATTTCTCCACAACCAGAGCCCATAACAACCCAACCATCTTCACCTATACAACTAGTGCCCATAACAACCCAACCTTCTTCACCCGTACAACCAGAGCCCACTACAACCCAACCTTCATCACCCTAACAACCAGAACCTATAATAACCCCAACCCAACCAACCCAAACACAACCAATGGTGTAAGAAGATGTTCCCTCTTTCTCAAGGCATACTCCAACAGGCCTAGTGGACGAGATCATTCAGCAGATGGAGTCGATGAGGAGAAGACCTCAAGTGCCAACCAGGGAACCAATGATGATGGAAAATATCCATCAATACATGTACCATGATCGCGATGAAAGTTTGTCAACAAACCCTCCAATCCTATCGCCCGAATCAATGGATCTCCTACACCATCGCTTCGTCAGACAAACTACTCAAGATCCTCAAGTTGTCTTCTCGAATGAAGGAATAAGGAGAGTCATGGACTTAAAAATAAAATCCTTCGCCAACCAAGCTATCAGATACATTGAGTTCACCGTGGAGAGAGCCCATGGGATCATTAGCGTGTTCAATGAAAATGATCTCATTAATCTCAACCCGTACGACTTAATCGAACTATACGCCTATACAGCTCAGAGGTAGGATCACGGGATAAGGTTTGGAATGGCAAATCGAACGATAGTAAAGACAATGGAGTCCCTGGTAAAGTTAAGAGCAAAAACAGACTTCGAGATTATGCTAAGGCTGGGCATTTAGAGGCTATCCTGCGCTTCACCAAACGAAGAATTCCAGGGCTTGCAGGAGATACGCTCTACCTCTGTCTTGTCTCAACCCAAACTCGGACTTGTTTACAAGAATAAGTTTGGGGTGAAAAAGTTCTTTAGAATGTCTGAAGCCTTCAAGTACTTAACTGATTCATTTGAATGGTTTCAGAAAAATATTAAAGACAGACTAGACAGAAGCCACGTGCCAAGGGAAGTGGGAAACCATCTCATTCAAGAAATCTCAATTGTTATAAACTACAGAAGGTTACTCCTACGATTCAGAGACATATACTCGGGTAATCCTTGATGAGATGGATATTTTTTTTTGCCTTGATGTATATTTGCTTCCAGTCTTGTACAGAATTCATCATCCAATGAAAATTTAGAATTTGATGTTTCTTCTAGATTAGTGTTTGTTCTTCATATGTGATTAGATTAGAATTTGTTATTTCATTACTTAGGGGGAGATTGTTAGATCCCATAGTGCAAAATATAAAAAGTAATGAAAAACAATAAGTGATAAAGAACCAGAAGACCGATGAAGACATCAAGGCAGAAAAGACTAAGTCTGGATCGATGGAAAGACTAACCAGAGCATCGATGGAAAGACTAACCAGAGCATCGATGGAAAGACCAACCATCGAACCGATGGACCAAGTACAACCAGCGGATCGATGGATGATGCGATGGAAAGTGTGTT
>NW_020206734.1:0-2361 GCF_001531365.2 Cynara cardunculus var. scolymus | reverse complement strand
CGTCTTGAAAGTTTATAAATAGTCTATAATTGTAAAAAGTCAGCGTGTTTGACTTTTCTTTAGAGTTTGACTTTGACTATTGTTTAGATATGTTGACCATATAAATAGTGGTTAGTGTTTTGTAATTAGAAAAAGAGGAGAATTCATTTGTAATAATCATACGTAATAGAGGTTTGACCAAGATTGAGTGGTTGACTTTTCCTCTCAAAGTTCTTAATGTGTTCTTATTGTTAAATCTTAGATCTGCCATTGTTATGAAGCTAAACGAAGATTGATCAGTGATTATATGGACTTCACAATTGGTATCAGAGCTGGAATGCAAGAAATCAGATAGAGAAATCGAAGAGATAAGTGAATTTTTTTTCTTTTTTCTGAATTTTTTTTTGTGTTCTTCATGTTCTTTATTTTTTTGTACTTTTGATCCGATTTTTTCATAAAAATCTTGTGTTTTTGTGTTAAAAATATGATCAAAATGCTCGGAATCGTGTTGTGAATCTTTATTATTCACAAACTTTTATGATTTGATCAATTTTTATCAAGATTTAATCGGTTTTTGAGTTTTAAATTTTTTTCGTGTTCTTGATTTTTTTTAAAATGTCAGTGTTTTTTATCCAATTTTTTTTGTTTTTATGTTTTGATCTGTTTTTGAATTTTTTTTAGTTGTTTTTTTGTTAAACCGTCCAAGCCCAACCGGTTTAACCCTTAGATTTTATTTGGGCTTCAAATCATTCTGGCCCATTATAATTTGAGCGGATAAGAGAAGTTGAGCGTAGAAGTATACCGTAGCTTGAACTAAGGGTAAACAGTACATAGATTCAAGCGGTGTTCGTCTAAACCGCGTGTAGCTTGAACAGAGAAGAGCTAAACCACACATCACTTGATCGGAGTAGAGGTAAACCTTCACCTTCATCGATTTTGTTTAAGGGATAAACCATCTACACCGCACAAAGCTTGATCGGAGAAAAGGTAAACCAGAGAAGCCTTGACCGGTGTTCATCTAAACCGGTCACCTCTTGACCGGATTAGTGCTCTGATTCGTTCAGCAGGTAAGTCCATCTCAGGTTTAGGGTAAACCGTTCACCTCTTGATCGGACTAGTTTTTTCTTTTGAGCGGATTAGTAGACTTAGAATTTCTGTACATAGAGTTGTCCGGATTTCTAAACCGCTCAATTGCTCTTTCACGGATTCTTAATTGTTCTCTGATTCTTGATTCGATTAACAGGTTCATCTACCAAGAGATGGTATATTTCAATTGTTTGCTGTTTTAACCCAATCGATTTCATTGCAATTTGGTTGATATAGTTTGTCTCTGTGTTAGTTCTTAGTTTGATTGTTTTGTGTTAAATTGCTCAAAATAGAAGAGTTCCATAATTGCAGGTTTAGTTACTTGACAGATTTGCTGTTCTTTGAGGATTGGAACTACAGCCCAGTTTAAATTTGTGATTAAGATTTTACTTGTTGTTGTGATTGGATATAGATAGGTTCTTTGCAGGTTTGCTCATAGCTGTTTTGAGCTATTACAATCTGTTTTTGAGCTCAATATAGTTGTGTGCAGGTGACTGTGTACACACACAGGTTCTGTGTGGTTATTTTTCAGATTTGAAGCAGAAACAGTAACTGTTGGGTATTCACGAGTATTTGTGAGTTTGTGAATTTGAGGTCTAGAACAGAAACAGGTTTCAGACAGCAGGTTGTACTTTTTGTTTTAATCAAATTTTGTATTTTGTGTTTGTTGTTTGATGTGTAACAGGTGACTAATTTAGTATGTACAATTTCAAAACAGCAGCTTCATAGCAGGTCTTGATTGTGGTTGTTGTGTTTGTTTTGTTTAACAGCAGCAACACAGATTTTTTAAACTGTTTTTACAGCAGGTATCATTTTTTTAACAACGTCAAAGGACTGTTACATTGCTTCTAATGTTCAACAGCGGTTTGTAGGTCTTGACAGCAGTAAGTGAGCTGTTTTGTCCGGTGTTAAGCAACAAGTGACTCAAGCATTAACAGTAAGGTTAAGACTCGCATTGTCCGGTGTAGACTCAAGCATTAACTGTTTAGTTGTTTAGTTGACTGTGTGCATACACAGGTTTGTTGCTTAAAGTTCCTGTTTAGCTGTTTAGAGTGCAACATAATCAAGTTTAAGTATATTCTGTTTTGATTGTTGGTTTGTGTTGGTGTAGAGAAGAAAGAAACAGCAGGTTCTTAACAGATTCTTTGTTTCTAGTTTGGTCACATCAGGGTCTTACACAGTTTTTGGTTTCTGTTTTTAATTTGAGGTTAAGATTTGAAGCAGAGTGTGCAGGTGACAGGTTTCATCCTGTTTATCACACAAATCTTGGAAAGAAGACAACATTGTGCAGCAAAA
>NW_020206733.1:0-2363 GCF_001531365.2 Cynara cardunculus var. scolymus | reverse complement strand
ACTAGTGTGTAAATTAGATTGTTTAGATAGGTTATATTTACCTTATCTTTCCGCAAACAATCTTGTAAAATCTGTATTGATCCTTCTTTATCAATATATATCTTAAATTTGAAAAGTTTACTGTATTTGTATTCATTCCCCCCCCCCCTTTACAAACTGTTATACAAATCTTGTAGACCCTAACAGGACCAACAAGTGGTATCAGAGCAGTGTTTTCTCTATTCTTGTTGTTTAGTTGTTTTTTTCTACATTATATTATCTTTTTCTCTAGATAATCGTACTTCTTTCAAATGGCTTTACAAAACAAAAACACACACTTTCATGGTAATGGCTCTCTTGCCAAACCACCCGTTTTATCTGAGACAACTTTAGTCTTTGGAAAAATCAAATGTCCCTCTTTCTGGAAGGTGTGGATCCTGAAATTCCACACTATATAGAAAATGGACCATATGTTCCATATGCTATTTCTCCGGCCGTTCCTGAAATAGATACGACTGTCGCGATTCCTGAATGACAGATTCCAAAGCTCCCTCATCAATGGAGCGATGAAGACAAGAAGAAGATAGCCATAGACACTCGTGCTAGGTCTATAATAGCTATGTCTCTTCCTTATGAGGTTTATCATGTTGTTATGAAACTTAGAACCTCGAAAGCCATGTGGGACACTTTATGTGTTTAATATGAAGGAACATCTCAGGTTCAAGAATCGAGGAAGATTAATTTAGTAAGACAATATGAAAGCTTTCTCTGTGGAAAGATTGAAACATTGTCTGAAGTACATCAACGTTTAAATTGTCTTCTTATAGATTTAAGGACTATAGGTAGGGAATATTCCAATTCTAAAACATTAACTAAGTTTCTGGAATGTTTGCCTGAATGTTGGGATACTTATTCCATGTATCTCAAGATGTCCAATGACATGTCCTCTCTCTCTCTCTCTCTCTCTTTCTCTTAGCACTCTTTATGGGATACTGCTTAATCATGAGCAGTCTCGTCAGTTGAAAAGGAATCTAATCAAGGATTCCAGAGAAATAAAGAGCTCTCCGTTAGCTCTAATCTTTGAAGATGCTTCAGCTGAAATCCCATCTTCTTCTTCTTCTTCTCTACCTCCTGTTGTTATCACTGAGTTAGATTCTACTAACTCTGAGGACTTATCAAAATCTAATCTTGCTGATTTTGATGAATCATTGGCGCTATTGACTAAATTATTTAAGAGATTCGCCTAGAAAAGTAACTTCCGTAGATCTCCTTCGCTGACCATCAAGGAAAATCCAAAGTCTGATAATATAGACAAGGCTTCAGCGATCTTCTACAACTGTCATCGCAAAGGTCACTTTTCTGGTGAATGCAGGTCTAAGAAGGCTGTGACGCCTCTTCTAAAACCCCATCCTTCAGATCTAAGGATGACAAATACTTGAAGCTGAAGGAGAAGTAAAAGAAGATGAAGAACTTCCAGCCAAAGGCCAAAGGTCTTGTCGTTGAAAAGAAAGACTGGGCTGATTCATCTGACGAAGCATCATCTGATGAGGAAGATACGGCCTATCTCTGCTTAATGGCCAAAGATGTCAAAGAAGAAGCTTCAGAGACATCAACTTCTAATGATCCCTCATCATCCTCACCTGCCCAGGTATGTCTCCGGAATGAACCTTCTTCTTCTTCCTCTTCTAGCCTATCAGCATTAGACACGCTGACGGTGGACCTTGACAATGCCCTGAATGGCAAGTCTAAAGCAGAAATGCTTAATCTTGATCTTCAAGTATAGTTGAAGATTTATCATTCAAAGATCAAAAAGCTGACTAATGTTGAAGAAAATCTTAAGGATCAGGTCATTGTGAACCAAACCATCACTATTGAATGTGAACAAGCTATAGCTGAGCGTGAGCAAGCAATTGCTGAACTCAAGGCTGAGAAGGCTACCATAAAAGGATGGTAAAAAGCCTCTATCAAGGCCTTAGAGATCATTAATGCTCAGATTCGTGCCAAGATAAAGACTGGTCTAGGATTTTCCTACGATCAGGAAGACAATGTCACTGTCAGGTCCATGTTCAAGTTTGGTACCTTTTTCTCTTCTATTCCTGACACTTCTTCCTCTTAGTCTTCTTTCGTTGAGAGTCATATTGATGGAACTCCTTCGAGTTCAGGTTGCAAAGACAAGGGGAAATCCATTCCCATAACACATCTTCCCAAGAAAACTAACAAGTCAAATAGATCTAAATCTATTCCTTCAGCTTGTAAACCTTCTTCTTCTTTAGGGACCAGGAAATCTGAATCCTCTCAGAAATCTAAGTCTTAGCTCAAGGTGACTGCTTCACCTAAGGACTCCAAATCCTCAAAAGTTCCCCCTAGAACTAATGAGAAGGGAA
>NW_020206732.1:0-2363 GCF_001531365.2 Cynara cardunculus var. scolymus | reverse complement strand
CTTTCGAGAAGCCTGACTTTACCAGAAACTCTGATAAGATATCATACCAGGCTCTCGGAGCTTGTTTAAGGCCGTAAAGTGCTCGATCAAGGATGTAGACATGATTCGGCTTTGAATGATCAACAAAACCCTCCGGTTGTGAGACATAGACTTCCTCTTTGAGAAGTCCATATAAACATGCTGTCTTGACGTCCATCTGATATACGGTGAAGCTCTTGTGTGCCGCGTACGCCAAAAACATTGTTATTGCTTCAATCCTTGCAACCAGGGCAAATGTTTCATCATAGTCAACACCTTCTTGTTGATTATATCCTTTAGCAACGAGCCCATCCTTATTTCTGACCACAATACCATCTTCATCTTTTTTATTTTTAAATACCCATTTAGTACCGATAATCGTCTTATTGTTGGGACGAGGTACCAATCTCCAGACTTTGAATGCTTCGAACTGGTTTAGCTCTTCTTGCATTACTAATATCCAATCCGGATCAGCTAAGGCTTCGAAAACCTTAGTCGGCTCAATAGTACTCAAGAACATGGAATACAGACATTCATTAGCAGTCGTGGACCATGTACGAATAAGTGCTAATGGATCACCAATTACTTGATGAATTGGATGATCTCGGGCCAATTCTTGCTATGAGGTAAGGGAGTATAAGAACTTTGATCTGAATTTTGATCAGTATAAGAACTTAGGGAGTTTATAGGAACAGGTTCGGGAAAAGGTTCAATATTAGGAACTAGTATAGGTTGAACATCTGATTGAGGTAGATTATTATCAATTTGTTTAGCTAACACCTCTTGCACTTCAGAAGTGTGAGGTCACTTTGATCAATCTTCAAGAATCAACTTTGAATCCATGGCCGATCTTGATTTAACCTTTAAGAACACAAGATGAACTTTCAGAGAGAAAGTCAAACATTCAAAGCTTAGTCAACTCTCTATTACGTAATCAGAATATTACAAATGAGCTCTCTAACAAGATTTACAAAGACATCACCCTATTTATAGGTTCAAACATCTAAACATAGTCAAAGTCAAACTTATCTAAGAAAAGTCAAACACGATGACTTTTACAATTATAGACAATATTTAACTTTCAAGACGAATACAATTTAATACTGATTTTCAGTCCTAACATTGTTCCCCTTTGTATTCAGACTTGAAAGAAACTCTGCGCTTTGAGTTTTTGTTTGAACTTTGAATCTTTAAGCACATTATGTCTTCTTAAAAAGAATTCTTCAACTTGAAATCTTCAAGCAATCAACTGCTGAGATAGATCTTCTAGCATTCTCCCCCTCGAATGTAGAATCGCGATGATCTTCTCTTTTGACAATGTAGGACAATGATTAAAAAATATACAAGATGTGATCTTCAAAGAATCTTCAGAATTAATCTTCAGTAAACTATTGTAAAGATGATCTTCACATTCAACATCTCTCAGTCATTGTAGCACATGAATAATCTTTCTATAATTATCTCCAGTCGCACTTCTTTTGAGTGTTTTGCCAAACTTGAAGTTACTCCCCCTTCATCTTTGCATCAGATTCCCTTTGTAATGTTCGAAAATGAATATTTCATTCATTATTACATACTCCCCCTTGTGATGAAATGAGAATCATTCCATCATACATAAGATGAATGAAATCTTCCGTGTAAACCGTCAATTCAAGAAACTGTAAGTAGATCTTTTCAAATCCACTTTAAACTTTTCAGATTATGGGAATGGGAAGGTAACAACCAATTTCAACGAATGAAATTATTTTCAATCTTATAAAAATATTGGCCTGTGAGTATAACAGATATACTCAGTACAACGGATGTACTGTATATATGAGACTGTTTAATGCTCATCTCACCAGGTCTTCCATTCAATCATTGATAGCTAAAAATAGCATATCTATGAATGTTTTGGCAAATTAACTTATAAAATGCTAAATCTGTGTAGTGTAGAAAAATAAAGCAACTAATGATTCTGTTTAGGCTCAAAAAGATAAATCGTGTGGACTACACAAATTTATCAGACTCAATATGTGATCAGAAAGACTTGAAGGGGGACATATATCCTTCTGCTTTCAATATCAACTTTCTTCGAATGAGAAATTGATAGATGATGAGTTGCGTGCCCCAAATGTTATTAAAACATTTATCTATTGAGAGATAAATGAGTAGTTGGTGGGGTTGTGACAAGAATTGGTCTGGGCTTTGCCTTTTTCAATATTAGTCTCTAGAAAATCAAGAACTAATAGATTATGTGATATGCCCGAATTATATAAGTTTGGAACAAGATTTTCATATTCTTTTAATCCTGAAACAACTCTCATCAATTCTTTTATCTCACAACAACTACCCCTCTCTTTTTC
>NW_020206731.1:0-2367 GCF_001531365.2 Cynara cardunculus var. scolymus | reverse complement strand
CCTTAAGACGACCTTTCACCCTATCATTGACAATACAATGGTTGTCATCCGGATGCTCATTCTTGATTCTAGTAACTTCCTGCAATAGTAAAAAGGTTTCTGAAATAATATGAGATACTCTCAGGTAAATTTAGGTGATATTTAACATAAGATAAGAAAAACTCAAAAAAATTGCCATAATGAGTACTAACGATATTAGAATGAACGTAACCATAGAATGCAAGTATTCACCACCACATATGTTAGAAGACTATGAAGCATCATTCAGTGATTACTGGTTCAGAGTTCAAGTCTACCATTAAGAAACAGTTAACAAGAAAATTGCAGTCTTAATTGGCATTCCAATTAGCGGCTTTAGGGCATGTTGGTTAGCAGCTTAATGAGCTTAATGGGACTCATAGTTTATTCATTTAGCTATGCGTGATTGTTAGGTAGTGGCTTAACGATATATAAAGTGGCTTATTCAGTAAGCTTCTAGAGGGGAGCCATATTCAGAAAACCAAGTTTTTTTTAAACCTACCCTTCCCAATGAAAAAAAATGCTCCTTCCATCTATGAAAAAACCCTCCCAAACGAAAACCTTATCAATCCATATAGACAGATTAATCCACACAGACAACTCTATCCATACATGACTTAATGAAAAAACCAACCAAACAACCCCTTAGTCTCCTGTTGATTTGGTGACTTGATATGACATTGGATGTATTCACGAGAGGGAAGGAAATGGAGAGTTGTGTACCAACTCCACTAAACAAACTTATACCTGTCCCTTCCATTATTTACATAAAGTCAATGAAAATACTAATTATTAATTGTTTTTTAAATAACTGTCTCCATAGTCTAATTGTCTTCTTGACATGTCAGGATATACCCTACAGAAATTAGAGGTAGGAACATTTTGCCAGCAGTATTTCAGATTTTGTTCCTATTCCTGAGGAATACAGGCATTGCTAATAGAAACCAAATAATGATATCGAACAATTACCTGGAACCAACCTCTCAGTACTAGAAGAGAGAAGAATCTTAAAAGAAGAAGAGAGATTTGGTCATGCTTCATTTTTTGGCATCATATCCAAACCATTTATGAACCATGCTTCATTTTTTCTCTATGATAAAACTCAAGGGGGAAGAGGAATTTGACCCATGACTTCCAAGGTATTACCACCTAGAAGATGAATCTTAATATGACATCTACAATTTTGAGGAAACCTCACATGGAAGCCTCCTCATAGAATCTACTATTTCTCTCACGTAAGGTTAAGAAAAAAAGTGGCTCCAAACATTTTAAAGGAACCTAGTTCTTCCCTTGCCTATTAAGAAAGATCTAAAAGCTATTGATACTGCATAAAAACTACATTAAGCCCTTACTTTTCTTTTATTAGCTGACGCCATAATAAAGTGTCTCAATGCTTGATTCTAGTTCTAGAACATCAATAGTTGATCCTACTCTTGGACACATGGAACATTTATGTTCATAACACTTTGCTCTAAAATTTTAAATGAGATGAAAACCAATTTGGGTAAAGGTAAGACTAGAAGCTAGGAACATGGGCCATAGCTAAAATGCATCCCAATAGGATGAGACTTCCAAGTAATCATGTAACTTGAAATGTAAGGAACCAAACGACATGACATCAATGTGATTGAAGGAAGATGAAGCAAAGACAAGGACTAGAGTATAACTTGTTGCCCCATACCTCCTCCAATAATGTGATACCCAATTCGCTAAGTGATGGACTCCCATCTTGTCCAAAACAAAATGTAAACAAACCAGCCATTCTTGGTATTTCAGAAACATGGAGGATAAAACTTGAAGTATGCTTTGTTTCCTATACGCAGCATAGTGAGGATGGCACAATAGAAGAGAAAAAACCACGATCGCAATGTGCAGTTAAGATTCCTTACAATCAGATTCATATGGTTAACAAAATGTGGCATTTCCCTCTTATTATCCAAATTCAATAAAAGCCACACGAAACATAATTTAAATATGAAGGAGCTGCAAGCTGTAAGTGTCCTCCTAAGATCCAAGGTTACTAGATAGCCTAGTTTGAAATTTCCAGGACACGTCAAATCATCTAATTAGTTGTTGATGAATAGAGTGTCGGTATTTCATTACTCTATATCATAGAAAACTGTCAAACAAAACCTCGGGTTAAGCTCTAAGTATGTTAACTAGAACAATCAACAAGATATATCACAAGTAGTTGGTAATGAAGTTGAAACAAGTTCTCTTACAGACATTTAATGTGTTAACTAATAAGATCAGGTCAAAACTCAGAACTTACTTCTTCAATGCTTGTGCTATGATCAGTAGACAGTTGCAATGCTGTCAATCTCATGTCATGACTGGGGACTTCATTTG
>NW_020206730.1:0-2367 GCF_001531365.2 Cynara cardunculus var. scolymus | reverse complement strand
CAAATGAAGTCCCCAGTCATGACATGAGATTGACAGCATTGCAACTGTCTACTGATCATAGCACAAGCATTGAAGAAGTAAGTTCTGAGTTTTGACCTGATCTTATTAGTTAACACATTAAATGTCTGTAAGAGAACTTGTTTCAACTTCATTACCAACTACTTGTGATATATCTTGTTGATTGTTCTAGTTAACATACTTAGAGCTTAACCCGAGGTTTTGTTTGACAGTTTTCTATGATATAGAGTAATGAAATACCGACACTCTATTCATCAACAACTAATTAGATGATTTGACGTGTCCTGGAAATTTCAAACTAGGCTATCTAGTAACCTTGGATCTTAGGAGGACACTTACAGCTTGCAGCTCCTTCATATTTAAATTATGTTTCGTGTGGCTTTTATTGAATTTGGATAATAAGAGGGAAATGCCACATTTTGTTAACCATATGAATCTGATTGTAAGGAATCTTAACTGCACATTGCGATCGTGGTTTTTTCTCTTCTATTGTGCCATCCTCACTATGCTGCGTATAGGAAACAAAGCATACTTCAAGTTTTATCCTCCATGTTTCTGAAATACCAAGAATGGCTGGTTTGTTTACATTTTGTTTTGGACAAGATGGGAGTCCATCACTTAGCGAATTGGGTATCACATTATTGGAGGAGGTATGGGGCAACAAGTTATACTCTAGTCCTTGTCTTTGCTTCATCTTCCTTCAATCACATTGATGTCATGTCGTTTGGTTCCTTACATTTCAAGTTACATGATTACTTGGAAGTCTCATCCTATTGGGATGCATTTTAGCTATGGCCCATGTTCCTAGCTTCTAGTCTTACCTTTACCCAAATTGGTTTTCATCTCATTTAAAATTTTAGAGCAAAGTGTTATGAACATAAATGTTCCATGTGTCCAAGAGTAGGATCAACTATTGATGTTCTAGAACTAGAATCAAGCATTGAGACACTTTATTATGGCGTCAGCTAATAAAAGAAAAGTAAGGGCTTAATGTAGTTTTTATGCAGTATCAATAGCTTTTAGATCTTTCTTAATAGGCAAGGGAAGAACTAGGTTCCTTTAAAATGTTTGGAGCCACTTTTTTTCTTAACCTTACGTGAGAGAAATAGTAGATTCTATGAGGAGGCTTCCATGTGAGGTTTCCTCAAAATTGTAGATGTCATATTAAGATTCATCTTCTAGGTGGTAATACCTTGGAAGTCATGGGTCAAATTCCTCTTCCCCCTTGAGTTTTATCATAGAGAAAAAATGAAGCATGGTTCATAAATGGTTTGGATATGATGCCAAAAAATGAAGCATGACCAAATCTCTCTTCTTCTTTTAAGATTCTTCTCTCTTCTAGTACTGAGAGGTTGGTTCCAGGTAATTGTTCGATATCATTATTTGGTTTCTATTAGCAATGCCTGTATTCCTCAGGAATAGGAACAAAATCTGAAATACTGCTGGCAAAATGTTCCTACCTCTAATTTCTGTAGGGTATATCCTGACATGTCAAGAAGACAATTAGACTATGGAGACAGTTATTTAAAAAACAATTAATAATTAGTATTTTCATTGACTTTATGTAAATAATGGAAGGGACAGGTATAAGTTTGTTTAGTGGAGTTGGTACACAACTCTCCATTTCCTTCCCTCTCGTGAATACATCCAATGTCATATCAAGTCACCAAATCAACAGGAGACTAAGGGGTTGTTTGGTTGGTTTTTTCATTAAGTCATGTATGGATAGAGTTGTCTGTGTGGATTAATCTGTCTATATGGATTGATAAGGTTTTCGTTTGGGAGGGTTTTTTCATAGATGGAAGGAGCATTTTTTTTCATTGGGAAGGGTAGGTTTAAAAAAAACTTGGTTTTCTGAATATGGCTCCCCTCTAGAAGCTTACTGAATAAGCCACTTTATATATCGTTAAGCCACTACCTAACAATCACGCATAGCTAAATGAATAAACTATGAGTCCCATTAAGCTCATTAAGCTGCTAACCAACATGCCCTAAAGCCGCTAATTGGAATGCCAATTAAGACTGCAATTTTCTTGTTAACTGTTTCTTAATGGTAGACTTGAACTCTGAACCAGTAATCACTGAATGATGCTTCATAGTCTTCTAACATATGTGGTGGTGAATACTTGCATTCTATGGTTACGTTCATTCTAATATCGTTAGTACTCATTATGGCAATTTTTTTGAGTTTTTCTTATCTTATGTTAAATATCACCTAAATTTACCTGAGAGTATCTCATATTATTTCAGAAACCTTTTTACTATTGCAGGAAGTTACTAGAATCAAGAATGAGCATCCGGATGACAACCATTGTATTGTCAATGATAGGGTGAAAGGTCGTCTTAAGG
>NW_020206729.1:0-2367 GCF_001531365.2 Cynara cardunculus var. scolymus | reverse complement strand
TAGCATTCCCAGAGCATTGCTCTGAGAATTGGGCTTTACCTTAAAAATGGAGGTGTATTTGGACTTTTTCAAGTCCAAATCTGTTTGTAAATAGTTTCCCTTGTTCCTTTTATATTTTAGAGCTTGTAAGTTTTATAGAGTTTGAATTGGTGTAGGCTTTTTGTGGAATCTTTCAGGAAAAGATTGATGTTCTGCCAATGCTACAGCATTCTGAGGCTCACATGTGAAAATTTTCAGCATCCTTGGAAGAAGTCAGGAGAGTACACAGTGACCTCATCCTTACATCACTACAGTCTCCATCAGCCCCTTTTGCAGATTGTGTTCCCCATGCATCCTTAACCCACTCCATCACATTTAATAAAATTGACTTCTTGAAAACCCATCTTTAGCATATTGCTAACACATCAAGTACATGTGATTAGAAATTTTAAAGAAGAAAAAGACTATTTCTCTTCCCCATAACCTTCCCATCGTCGCCTGCATCATCACCCCCCCCACTTTTCTTTTCAAACCAACTTTTCTAAACCACTTCCCCAAAAACCACCTTTCAAAAACCCATTCAAACCACTCTAAACCTCCCTCTCTCGATTTCCCTCACTCGGACCACTCACACAGACCACCATATCCTTCTCCTCACTCGACGGTCACTATGGCTCGCCTGAAGCGGATGGCCACCCGCGAACCTCCACGACCTCTCCGGCGAAGTAACAGCCGGCGGGCTTGCACCATCGCCACACGACGAACCAGACCACCTGAGATAGTTGACCTAGTCGCCGACGGCTCGTCTTCATCATCTCCTGCCTCGTCGCTGTCGCCACCACGGTCACCAATCGTTACCCCCTCATCGCCGACCCCTCCCCTCCACGAACGAGACGCACCTTGCGCCTACCGCCGTCGCCTTCGCCATCGCCGTCGCGTCTGTTGCCGTCGCCTCCGCCTGAAACCACGAACCCGCCAGTGCCTCCACCCTCAATCGACAGCCCTCTGCCTCCTCCTCCACCATCCAACGTCGCACCACCATCACCACCAGCGAGACTGATCGACATAAATCAACCTCCTCCTTCATCGCCAACAGATTCAAGCCCTAATTTGGGCAATGAGGTACCTTCTTTTTCCAGACTTCATGAACTGGTTGAGGGAATAACAACCTCTGATTCATCTGAGGATGAACATTTTATTCCTCCATGCTCTCCCTCCACTGTGTTAAGTCCACAAAAGGTGTTCCTTCTTACATGGTATGATCACCCTTGCACACGTATGCCCGCTGTTTTGACTGATCCCATACCCCACACTGGTGAGGATGAATCGGTAGGGCTTGAGGACATTGTTTTGAATGACATGAATGAGGCTGTTGTAGAACCACACAGTGAAAATGATCATGAGGCTGAAGTAGAACCTGTTATAGACACTGTGGTTGAGGATATTGTAGAGCCTGATTTGGAGGCCGAGGTACGAAATTTGACCTCAATCCCTACTAGAAAGAGGAAGGGATTGGGACGAATTTTTGCTACGAGGTCAAAGGCCGTACCTAGTCAGCCTTTAAAAAAGAAACCAAGGCGTACACCGCCTTCTGTCCAGCTTAAGCATACGGTTTTCACGCCTAGAAAATCAACTCGCACGGCCACGGATAGGCCTGAGGATACAGCCGGCCCTTCTCGGGTACGGGCCACACGTAGCTCGTCAAACACTCGGCCCATTCCTAGGCCTCAGGTGTGGTTTGATGGCTTTAGTTTTGAGGTTGCACAACTGCGGTATGCCAAGATCAAAAATAAAAAAATATTGTCGGATAAAGGGTTCGACAGGAGGAGTTTTGAGAAGTTTAGTTTCATCCGAGATGTAATCAATAGGCAGGGATGGCAGGCACTGTGTGAGGTGAAAAATTCATTTAATCTGTCTTTGATAAAAGAGTTTTACGCTGAGGCCTTTATTTTTAGCACCACTAAGATCAGAGTTTGGGGTGTTAAAGTTAGCATTTCGGCCAAGGCCATTAATAGACTTTTGGGCCTAACACCCCCGGCTGAAACCGAATTTGAAATACTTTCTAAATCAGCCTCGTTTGTCCAACTAGAGGAGATCGGTAGAGAGTTGGGAAAGGTCGGAACGGGATGGAACAACCACACCAATTACATGTTAAGGACCTATAGGGCTGCAAATTTAAAGCCCGATGCCAATGTTTGGATGAACTTCATTAGGTATTCCCTCAACCTGACTACCCACGATAGTTCCATTTCGGTTGAGAGGATCGTCTTGTTATACTGTCTGGTCAAGGGTAAAACAATAAATGTAGGGGATATTGTGGAAAAGGCCATTATGTATTGTGCCAAGAGAAGACAAGGGAAGCTCTTTTTCCCTGGCCTGATTCACAAA
>NW_020206728.1:0-2369 GCF_001531365.2 Cynara cardunculus var. scolymus | reverse complement strand
CAGTACGAAAGCTTTCTCTGTGGAAAGTCTGAGACGCTGTCCAAAGTACATCAACGTTTTAATTGTCTTCTCTTTGATCTAAGAGCTGTAGGTAGGGAATATTCCAATTCTGAAACTTTAACTAAGTTTCTGAAATGTATTCCTGAGTCTTGGGACACCTTTTTCATATGTCTCAAGATGTCCAATGACATGTCCTCTCTTTCTCTCTCTACTCTCTACGGGATTTTGCTTAACCATGATCAATCTCGTCAACTAAAGAGAAATATTGTCAAAGATTCCATAGAAATGAAAAGCTCTCCTTTAGATTTGATCTCTGAAGCATCTTCAGCTGAAGCCCCTTCTACCCTTTTATTTCTTCTCTTCCTCCTGTTGTTATTACAGAGATAGACTCTTCTATCTCTGAGGATATTCCAGAATCTGATCTAGCAGATTTTAATGAATCCCTGGCCCTCTTGACTCAATCTTTCAGGAGGTTCGCCGGCAAAAGTAACTACTACAGATCTCCTCTGCTGTCCATCAAAGAAAAGCCAAAGTTTGAAAGAATAGACAAGGCTTCAGCAGTCTGCTACAATTGTCACCGCCCTGGACATTTTGCACGTGAATGCAGATCGAAGAAAGCTGCGATGCCATCTTCCAAAGCTCCATCCTCCTTCAGATCTAAGGATGAAAAGTACTTAAAACTGAAGGAGAAGTACAGGAAGGTGAAGAACAACCAGCGAAAAGGCTAAGGGCCTTGTCGCTGAAGAGCATGACTAGGCTGACTCATCCGATGATCATCTTCTGACGAGGAAGATACAACCTATCTTTGCTTGATGGCCAAAGATGCACATGAAGAATCTTCAGGAGCATTAACTTCTTCTGAGCCATCTACCTCTTCTACTACTCAGGTATGTTTCCTGAATGAACCCTTTTCTTCTTCTAGTCTCTCCGCACTAGATACATTGACGGTGGATCTTTACAATGCCCGCAATCGCTGAACTTAAGGCTACCATTGAAGGATGGTGTAAAGCTTCTCTCAAAGCCTTTGAGATCATTAACGCTCAGATCCCCGCCAAGATAAAAACTGGTTTAGGATTCTCCTATGATCAGAAAGAACGTGTTACTGACAGGTCCTTGCTTAAGTTTGGCACATTCGTCTCTTCCATTCCTAACACTTCTTCCTCTCAGTCTTCTTTTACTGAGAGTCATCTTGAAGGAACTCCTTCGAGTTCTAGTTGCAAAGACAAAGGTAAATCCGTTGTCATAGCACCCCTTCCTAAGAAGTCTAACAAGTCTAATAGATCAAGGTCTATTCATTCAGCTTGTAAAGCTTCTTCTTCTTTAGGGACTAGGAAATCTGAAACCTCTCAGAAATCCAAGTCTCAGCTCAAGGTGAACTTTTTACCTAAGGAATCCAAATCCTCAAAGGTTCCTCCTGGAACCGATGATAAAGGAATCCTTGGAGATGGTCCCTCTTCTAATCTGATACTTCCTAGCCCTAAAGTTACCTTCAGCTTTAGGAAGTGCAAACACTGTGCTGAAAAAACACATATGGCCAGCAAGTGTCCTTCTGCCGTCAAGGATGGTTCACCAGCTAAGGGCAAGAAAGTAGCCAAGACTGAGAAATCAACCAAGGCAAAATTCTCCACTAAGGCTGCGAAAGCAACCAAAGTGATGCAAACCGCTGGAGCCTCTTCTTCAGGTTCAGCGAAGACAACTCCTGCTGACAAGTCTTCAGCATCAGACGTTGTAATTCCTACCATTGAAGCCTCTTCATCAGGCTCAGTAAAGACTTCCACTGAAACTACTTTAGTAGTGTGAGAGGTTGTTCCTCTCTCCACTCAAACCCCTTCAGGTTTAGTGATGCCATCTACTGATTCTGATTCTTCAGCACCAGTGGATGATGCCTCTAACATCGCTGGACCCTAATAGCTGGGTACTAAAAGCATTCTTAAATTGTTTCTTTGTGCAGGACGTCAAAGGTATATGGTATCTTGATAGCGGATGTTCAAGACATATGACTGGAGACAAATCCATGCTAACTAACCTTTGGAGGTAACGAAAAAGGATAAACTAGAGGATTTGGCATATTAACCAATGGTGCAACAACTTTCAAACGCGTTGCATATGTTGAAGGACTGAAGCACAATCTTCTTAGCATCAGTCAACTATGTGATAAAGATTATACAATTAAATTCTCAAAGGATTCATATTATGTCTTTGACAAAGATGATAAGGTTGCCTTAATCGGTTCTCGCCTAGAGAATATATATATCATCAATATGAATTCTGCTACCACTAAGAACAACTGCTTTTTCTCAAAAGCCTCGTTAGATATTAACTGGCTATGGCACAAATGGATTTCTCATCTCAACTTCAAGACACTCAGT
>NW_020206727.1:0-2372 GCF_001531365.2 Cynara cardunculus var. scolymus | reverse complement strand
TCCTGAACATAACACTTTGTTTCATCAAATTTAATACACACCTTATTATCTCTGGTTAGCTTATGAACAGATAAAAGATTAACGTTGAACTCAGGGACAACTAAAACATCGAATAAGGTCACATTATTGGATAACCTCAGGTTTCCTATTTTGTCAATTTTAGCTTTAGTTCCATTCGGATGACTAACTCTAAGGTCCAGGTCAGTGACATCAACGATATTTTCTAAAAGAGAGGAGCTAGAGGTCATATGCTGATTAGCTCCAGAGTCTATTATCCATCCATAGCAAGGGTTAGGAGACATACCTGCCATATTGGCAGATGCTCCTTCAGTGATGTTTTTGGGATTGATAAGGCTCAGAATTTTAGCTACCTGTTCTTCAGAGAAAACRAAGGAGGAATTCTGAGTGGTAGAATCAGAAACAGAGGCACTACCAGCTGAAGATTTAAAATTTTGACTTTGAGGTTTAAAATTTTGAGATTGAGGTTGAGGACGAGRCCGATTTTGAAAGTCTTTGGGAAAACCTATTAATTTGAAACACCGTTCAATGGTGTGACCAGTGTTGCCACAATGTTTACAATTAAGACTGGGATTTCTCACAGGTTTTCTTTTATTTTCAAARGATTTACTTAAGAAAGCAGAATTTTGCGTTTTAACGCGATTTTGAGTAGAATTGACCCCCCTATGAGATTCCTCCCTAGATACCAAAGAGAAAGCGGTTTTAACGGATGGGAGGGGATCTCTGGTTAAGATATTACTCCTAATAGGCTGATAAACATCATCAAGACCCATGAGGAATTGCATTAGTTTAATAAGCTGACTGTGCTGTAAAAAATCATGAGATGCATTGCAAGAACAAGAGGGGAGTTTTATCAAAGCATCAAATTGTTTCCAATAAGAATTGAGTTTATGATAGTATTCTGAAACAGACATATTATTCTGACTTAATGAATTTATCTTTTGATACAGATTAAAAGTCACAGATYCGTCAACCTTATCGTAAGTTTCCCTTAATTCCTCCCAAACTTGAGAGGACAGTTTTGAAAAAACTTGTCCGAGAAATAAATCTTCTGTCATAGAACTTAATATCCATGACAGAACCACAGAATTACACCGATCCCATTGTTTCTCAAGGATAGGATCATTATCAGGACGAATACAACTACCATCAATAAAACCAACTTTATTCTTAGTTTCGAGAGCTAAGATCATAGCACAGGACCACACACGATAATTTTCAGTCCCAAATAGTTTGAAAGATAGAATGGAAGCTCCACTGGTATCGCTAGGATGCAGGTAGAGTGGGTCTCCAAAGTCTAATTTAGCGACCGTGGATTCCACTGGACCTGAAGGTCTAGCAACAACGAGAGGAGTGGCCATAAGAGAACCACCACACACAAAAACAAGGAACTRAACTGCTTAAAGGCAGGATTCCTAAAACACTTATAGTGCTAGGTCAAGCCAACAGAACAGACCAAGAACGAGAAAAACAACAATGGCACACACAACAGATAAAGAAGCAGACAAAACTTACCACAGAGATCTTTAACAAAAAGTTAAAGAATAACAACAGATAAAACCAACCAGCAAATGGATATAATATTGAATAGAACAAGAAATGAAAAGGCTACTTATCAGAGAGGTGCTCCCAGAAGGTACCTGAACAGATGAACAAAGTTAGAGTAGCAAAATCAACCAGAAAGGTAAACTTGACACGATCCAGATCTTGATGGTAAAAAATATCGCTATGTATGTCATGAAAAATAAAGAAAGAGAGAAGATCACGAATAAGGAGTCTAACTAGATCATTCAGATCTAAAAAAAAGAAGGACTTACTATACTCGATCATATCCGATATAGAGACATACGGTGCATATTTTTATAAGAACTACAAGAGCTGGAATAGAACACAGATCAACCAGTACAGAAAATAGAACGTTCATGAAATATAATGCATTGCAACAAGATCTGGATAAGGACACAGATCAGAAAAAAATACAGATCTGGAATAAAGGGACACAGATCAAGTAAAAAAAAACATTTAAATGCATAGATCTGGAAAGTAAGGACACAGATCATTAATCTATATGTAAGAATGCATAAATCTGAAAAATGTATGCATAGATCTGGATATGAAGGGACACAGATCAATAAACCATATGTAAAAAAAAAAAAACAGAGATCAAATAATCCATGCGGTCGATATCGTGAACGATTCTGATAAGAATGGTAAACTAGTACCAAGATCAAGAATCGATTCAGTCATCTTATCGAAACAGAGACGGCAGAAAAAAAGGAACAAACTCAGAAGCGAGATCGTCGCTCTGATACCATATTAGAATTTACAGATTCATTTAACTTGAAAGATAACAA
>NW_020206726.1:0-2364 GCF_001531365.2 Cynara cardunculus var. scolymus | reverse complement strand
AACTGAGAGGGTAATTAACAACCTATTAATCTAGATTATTCTAAATCCAGATTAGAGTCGGGTGTTTCTATCAATCTCCAAAAATATGCCGGAACACCAAAAACACGGCGCTCAAAAGCAWCAAAGGCTATACTACAAAAGAGCCTTTTAAGAACCGACGCTCCTYTCAACCCTTTTGAACCCCGTCGCTAAAGGAACCTGATAAACAAGTCACATCAAGAAAAAGTGTTAGGCTTACGCCTAGTGAGTCCAACCAAAATAATCAAACTAAATAACCATCAGGAGTGTGTGTGCATACAAATATATATATATATATATATATATACGAAACGTAACCATGAACGATACAAAATGTACACTATGCTCCAAAAGAGTCTCGAGGTGGGGCTAAAACATCCGAAGATGACGGGGGAGACCCGATTTACCGCTAATCATGACGGAACACAAAGTAAGTCATGGATCAACGTTATAGAGCATCACTTATCGGTATAAAACCTTCGACATCAACCTAAACTAGTCATGTAGTCGGTCGTGATCATAAGCTCTTTATCTCGGAAATTACATAATAATCACAATGCCTATTTCCGAGTGGAAGTGGGAGGATGATTTGGAAATTACATAATAATCACAATGCCTATTTCCGAGTGGAAGTGAGAGGATGATTTGGAAATTACATAATAATCACAATGCCTATTTCCAACTTATACCATCCCTCACACAAAACAAGTAAAACGACAATGCACCTCTTGGTTCAATGCAATCCGGTACGGTACTTAAATACKGTGCCAAAAACACCTTAGTGTTCACTTATCCGGACGATTCCGGGTATATCCTAGCTCAAGTGCGATAACCCCTACTTGCCAATAAAAACTCCAAAATAAGGGTATGARTGTTTTAGAGCTAAACGACCATAAACGCAACAAYGTGGGGTATTTTKCCAAGTRACTGAGCCCTTTAATTCATCTCAACCTAATATCAATTTACTRGGTTTACTTAATCAATCTGTTGACTCAAAACCTTCAATCCCTCTAAGTAGGTAAATGTGAAAAGTTTAAGCATACARCAGTTAAAGTAGTGCATATCTACAGCATAAGGTCTCCATTTGTAAAATTAAGTTGAACTCACATAGCAGGTTTTAGGAAAATCCCAAATCTTTGAACTAATAGGCAGCGCCWGCTGCAGCTGTTTGCTGAGATGAAGACACGACAGCAGCCTGCTGCCTAAAGCTTGTTGCTGTCCGATTCGGGTTTGCTGCGCGCCCAAACACTTGCTGCTGTCCGATTCGGGCTTGCTACGCGCCCAAACACTTGCTGCTATCCGTTTCTGGTTTGTTGCGCGCCCAAACAGCCTGCTGCTGTCCATTTCGGGCTTGCTGCGCGCCCAAACAGCTTGCTGCTGTCCGATTCGGGCTTGCTACGTGCCCAAACACTTGCTGTTTTACTGCTGTTTTTACTGTTGTTTTGCTGCTGTTTTGTTGCTATTTTTTGCTGCTGTTTTTGCTGCTATTTTGCTGTTGTTTTTGCTGCTGTTTTTGCTGCTGTTTTGCTGCTGTTTTTGCTGCTTTTTTGCTGCTGTTTTGCTGGACGAGGAACAACGGAAACGCAGGCAGCCTAGCTGCTGCTGTTACTGGACGAGGAACAACGAAAACGCAGGCAGCCTAGCTGCTGCTATTGGTGCCGAGAAACAACGGGAAGCAGGCAGCCTAGCTGCTGCTGCTGGTGCTGAGAAACAACAGAAAACAGGCAGCCTTTGCTGCTGCTGTTGGTGCCGAGAAACAACGGAAAGCAGGCAGCCTTTGTTGCTGCTGTTGGTCGTAGTTCCAACGATGATGGGTTGTTTCTCTATTCCTCCCCGGCTCCAAGTGTGGTGGGGTTCTCGATTTCCAGCCGAGAAATGGTGTCCCCCTTTTCTTCTTCCTCCCTTCTTCCTTTCCTTTCTCCTTTCCTTTCCCCTTTCACTGCTACCCCCYTCCTAAAAAATAGATTCTCACTTCACACTTTACATGGAGGTCAAGATCCTCCATGTAAAAGGGAAGACTTCTAGAGAAAAGGGGGTGAGGCATAGAGTAGGTTAAAGTTGCAGTACCCACCCCCCCCCAATTTCTTAATTTTAAACAATTCTCCCAAGAATTCAGAAGGGGCACACTTCCCGAAAATAACCTTATATAAAAACTACATATATATATATATATATATATGCATACATATATTCCTATATACTTCACAAAGAAGGAATTTCATAAAAAAAAAAAATGCTTTTTGACAAGGAATAAATAAATGAAGACGCAAACCTTAAAAATGAAAGGGAAGGATTTCAGGTGCGAAAACCTTGACGTGCACGGAACGAATATTTTGAGAAAATCTC
>NW_020206725.1:0-2374 GCF_001531365.2 Cynara cardunculus var. scolymus | reverse complement strand
AGCAATGAAACAATTGAACGGGAAAAGTTATCCCTTATGGTATATTTGTGACCCACAACAGAGATTCATAGCATTCATTTAAAGGAACATTGTTGGACTGAGCACAGTTAAATGAACTTTGTTGTAACACCAATATTCCACTGCTTGGTGGCAGATGATGTCAGTGACCTCATAGCATTAATTAGTCTGGTTCATTCAAGACTGATATGAAGGAATYTAATCTGCTCTAAGAAAGTTCTAGGAATCTAATTTGCTTTGCSAACATTTGGTCTCCATAGAATTCAAAAAGTGAAGCAAGTTTTAATGATAAGTTTGTCTTTCTAGGTTCACGTACTTGGTTGTGCAAACTAGTTGTTCTTCTTGGCATGGATGGAGGATTGTGCCAAACTAAACAGTGCCATATTTGGTGGTCATAGCCATGGTTGTTGGTATCTCTTCCATCTTTGATGCATGCAACAAAAWTTTACCCCACCAAAAAAGGAAACTATGGTTTTAGACAAGGTCGCGTGGCCTACCTCACGATCAACCTGGCCACCTTGGGATTTTGGGACCGAAAGATCCCCATCTGATTTTGACCTTGTGCAATCTGGTCGGTGCGACCTTGGCTAGCAAGTACACCCAAGGTCGCATAGACCCCCTATGTGTGATTTTGGTATCATAAATTACAATAAAGATGTGATTGTATGCCAACATGTTTGAAGTCAGAAATTGAACCTAGTCCTGTATATGGGATAGATGATGAAAAGAGAATATTATGCCTCTCTTCATCTGGTCCTCACCATGACTTATCATTTTCAGATCTTTTCCCCCTAAACGTGAAACTGAAAATACCAATATTAATGGAGACACAATACCGACCATGTTCAAGCTTTGATGTATCCATAATCATCGAACAGACACCCTCAACTCTTTTTCTATATATACCTCTAACTATGTATGGCATTTTTAATCATCAAACACATCAAAAAACTACAAAGGAACAAAGATGAAGGAAAAAGCCAAGTGTCCCTCAGAGATCCTCCGAACACTTCACTGGGATGTTTTGTTCAAGATTTCCTACTGAAGTGTTTGGGGGAACTCCAAGTGCCACTTGACACCAGCAATCAATTGAGTAAAAAGAAGTAGTCGTGCACGTTGCTTATAATACTTCGTAAGTGATCTTCCAAGAACATTATTATATGACTTCACACATTTTCATTCAGTGATATTTCTACATGCATGCATCTTTTTAAATGGTTCTCATAAGGAGTATCACGAGTTAACAAATGTTGGGAAGTTTCCTCCCAGGTCATCTCAAACCATACTGAAAAACACCATTTTGCCGGGTCTGGAAGCTCCAACCAGCAGGCAATATGCCGGAGATGGGAGAGAAATGATCATGGCATATATGATGTGTTCCTGTTTAAACTGAATATATGCCTTGTGGTTGGAGTCTAATTTTATTTTGGTGTTACTGGTCCCACCAATTTGTTGGCCTTTTGTGTTGCGATGGAGATGTTCTGATATGTAATTGTAAGAATTTGCACAAGACAGAGCTCATCAAAAATGTAGTATACATGTTGAGAACTCAAAAACTGATCACACAAAGATTAGTGGTTGGAAGAGATTGCATTATTAAAGAAGCTACGAAAGGCTTTTATAGCCAATACAAAACAGAAAGCAAAACTGAAAAGAGAAAATCAGGGAGTTACCCACAAGACTAGGACTTCCCCAAATACTAGGACTTATTGGACTAATTTAAAATAAAATAGATAAGTACGACCATCAATCCCTCCCTTAAGCTAAGCATCTGCATTTAGCTTATTGCACCAACTTCCATCACTCCGAGCATGCTTCGAAACTTTTCAAACTGGTCCAGCTTCAACGGTTTCGTCATAACATCTGCAACTTGGTTCTTTGAGCTACAAAAGCTCAACTTTATAACCCCATCACTTACCAGCTCTCTAAGGAAATGAAACCTTACTCCGATATGCTTACTCTTTCCRTGGAACACAGGATTTTTTKAGAGTTGAATAGTARAACTATTATCACAATGAAGCACAGTACTACTCTTCTTTTCGACTCCAATCTGCTCCAAGATTCTCCTTAGCCAGACGCAGTGACATGCACAGAAGGCYGCTGCAATGTACTCGGCTTCGRTGGTTGACAGACTCACCACCGGCTGTTTCTTTGAAGACCATGAGACCGCTCCCGACCCCATCATGAATACGAAACCGGAGGTGCTCCTTCCATCATCTAGATCGCCAGCATAACTGCTATCTGTATAAGCTACAAGACCTTTGTTGTATTCTCCCTTCTTGTAATAAACACCAAACTCGATACTCCCTTTTATGTATCTTAATATTCTCTTTGCTGCCAACCAATGCGATACCTT
>NW_020206724.1:0-2375 GCF_001531365.2 Cynara cardunculus var. scolymus | reverse complement strand
AAGTTTTCTGGGGTTGGCAGGTACTACCGCAAGTTTATTCAAGATTTTTCCAAAATGATTGTACCATTAACCAAACTGACTCGAAAAAATATCAAGTTTTAGTGGGAAGAAGAACAGCAAAAAGCCTTTCAATTGTTGAAGGATCGCCTTTGTAGTGCCCCAATATTGTCTTTACTAGAAGGATCAAAAGACTTTGTCGTTTACAGTGATGCTTCRAAGCTGCGTTTGGGTTGTATTCTAATGCAGAGGGGAAAAGTGATTGCATATGCATCCAGGCAGCTGAAAGATCATGAAAAGCAGTATCTTACACAAGACATGGAACTTGCAGTTGTAGTCTTTGCTATAAAAATCTGGAGGCACAATCTGCTAGGAACCAAATGTCAAATCTTTACAGATCACAAGAGTCTCCAACATCTATTCAACCAGAAAGATTTAAACATGCAGCAACGTCGATGGATTGAACTAGTTAATGACTATGATTGCGAAATTATTTATCATCCAGTGAAAGCAAATGTGGTAGCCGATGCTCTCAGCAGTAAAGAGAAAAGTGGTACGATCAGAGCTATAGAAATAAGAATGAACTTATTGCCAGATCTCCATAGTGAAATTATAAAGTGTCAAGCAGAAGCTGTCAAAGAGGATAATATCAAATTTGAGCTAATGGATAAAATGATTTCCACCTTGGAAAAGAATGACAAAGGAATTACTGGGTACCAAGCTATGGGAATATCTGTAAGATTATTCTAGATGAAAGCCACAAGTCCCGGTATTCTATTCATCCCGGCACCAATATAATGTATAAAGATTTGAAACTATTTTATTGGTAGCCTGGATTGAAGAAAGACATAGCAAAGTATGTGGAACAATGTCTAACGTTCCTACAAGTCAAGATTGAGCATCAGAGGCCATATGGGAGTTTGTAGCCTTTAGAAATTCCGGTATGGAAATGGGATCATATTACGATGGATTTCATCATAAAGTTACCACGAACTTCAAAAGGGTATGATGCCATATGGATGATAGTGGATTGTTTGTCAAAATCTGCACACTTTCTACCAACAAGGGAAAGTTATCCGTTAGAAACATTGGCACAGATTTATGTCAAAGAGATTGTAACCAGGCACGGGGATCCACTATCTATCATTTATGATCGTGATAGTCGGTTTACATCAAAATTCTAGGAAAGTTTCCAAAAATCTTTAGGTTCTCAAGTTCTGCTGAGTACAACATACCATCCACAGACTAACGGACAAAGTGAAAGAACAATTCAAACTCTAGAAGATATGTTCAGAGCTTGTATCATAGATCATGGGAAGATCATCTTCCATTGATTGAATTTGCTTATAACAACAGTTATCACTCCAACACCCAAGCGGCACCGTATGAAGTATTATATGGCTGAAAGTGCAGAATGTCGTTATGTTGGAATGAGGTAGGTGAGAAACAGTTAACAGGGCCATAAATAGTTCAAGTTACTTCTGAGAAAATTAAAGAAATTCAAGAAACATTTAAAACAACCCAAGATCGTCAAAAGAATTATGTTGACAGACGCCGAAAACCAATTGAATTTCTGGTAGGAGATTATGTGATGCTAAAAGTTTCTCCATGGAAAGGTGTGGTTAGATTTGGTAAGAAAGGTAAGCTCAGTCCAAGGTATATTGGACCATTCAGAATTTGTAAACAAGTTGGAATGGTTGCATATCAGTTGAAACTACCAGAAGAGCTTAGTTTAATCCATAACACTTTCCATGTGTCCAATCTACGAAAGTGTTTGGCCAATCCAAATTTGGCAATATCGCTACCAGAATTAAAAGTAGATAGTAAATTGAATTATGTAGAGACTCCAGAAGCAATTACTGATCAGAAAATTAGAGTGTTAAGAAACAAAGAAATCAGTTTCGTAAAAGTTCAGTGACACTATCATAAAGGTTATGAGGCGACATGGGAACTAGAATCAGAGATGAGAACCAAATATCCATGGTTGTTTAGTTAAATGAATTCTTAGACGAAATTCTCTTGAGGAGTAGATAGTGTGAAAACAGGGTTTTTGGTTAACCACTTGAGGTAATTCATACGTGATTATTATTTGATTATGTGAAAATATGCGTATTTATGAATAACAAAATATGTATGCATGAGATTGATAATATGCATTTGTGTATGCATGAATTATATGGCCAACATGCATGAAGTTTTGAATTATGCATATAGGTATGCATGATTATCATACATGGTCTTATGATGATGTATGTGTTCATAAATTATAATTTTACTGGATTGGGGAGGGGTGTGTGTGTAAGCGCAATATATTTGTGAAAAGAGTTTTATATTATTTCTTCAAACCGCCTCTTTTAGAAGGGATAAGAAGAAGAAGC
>NW_020206723.1:0-2376 GCF_001531365.2 Cynara cardunculus var. scolymus | reverse complement strand
ATATATATATATATATATAATACAATTTACACATTTGGTCCAAAAATATATAAAAGCTACATTACAAAAGTAGCTACCAAATTTTTCCATGTAATCCCAGTACAAGACCTGTATACATAACAAGTATTGAGGTACAAAATCCATAGATAAGCAGTCATGATCCCACTATAATTTCCCCTTTTCCTTTTCTTCCGTTGTGCCCGATCTTGGTAATGCACATTTTTAAATACCAAAATGAGGGTTAGACCATGAGGTCTAGTGATAATTTTTGTTTTTGTTTTGTTATTACAGGATGAAAATCACCAAAACACTTTTACAAACCTTATATTTGTGTAAGTAACAAATAAATAATGTTTTATTGAACAAACCTTTTTTTGTCGCATCACGATGATGGACAACATTTATTTATCGCATCAAACAATAAAATAAACACCTTCTATCGCATAACACATTTGAACTTGTTGCATTAAAATAATTAAATAATAAAGTAGTCGCATCCAACAAATGCGATAACAATAAATCCTCACATTATAAACATGCGATAACCCGATAACCCATACATGTCGCACCTCAAGGATGTGATAACCACCTTTGTCGCATCCAACAGATATAATAACAGTAACTTGTCGCACCATATAAATGTAATAAACTCAACATGTCGCATCACAAGGATGCAATAACCTCAACACTTCAATTTTATCCCAATTTCATCACATCACACATATGCGATAAAATTAATCTCATTACATCATATAGATGCGATAACAGAACCTCATGATCAAAAAATCATCATTTTTCTAGAATATGATTATGTCACCCTTATCCCAGTATACTTAGCTCCTGATTATGCCACCCTTATTACATAAATATACTTATCTTCTTATTGTGTCACCCTTATTACAAATATACTCATGTCCCGATTATGCCACCCTTATTACCATCAGATGATAAATCATGTCAAAACCTAAAATTTATGTTAACAATAACATATAAACATCATGTACTCACGTATGAAACCTTACGGTTTCTTTACCCAAAAACATAATAAATGACATTTTTAAATTAAAACTCATATTATAAAATCACAGAGAAGCAAATAAGCAACAACAAATAATCAGTTCTTCTTTCTTCCCTTTTTGGTTCTGTTTTGCTTCGCACTCCAGAGAACACACAAAAGGCTTTCTCTCCTTTTTCTTCCTTACCTTTTTAACAACCCCAATGAGATAAAACAATTATCTTATTATAAACATAAACATATATATATATATATGTGTGTGTGTGTGTGTGTGTGTGTGTGTGTAAGGCGGTGGAAGTGATGAAAAGATTTAAACACATAACTAAATTAACCCTCTTAACTTACCACCATTATTCGAAAACAACCCCGAACTTTTTAATCGATAACCCGGTTATCACATAGTATTTGTCATGGGAATCCAAACCAAACTTATATATATGGTTAGGTTCAAACGAAGCGGTAAATTTGTAAAAAAAACGAGAAGTTTCAAAATTATATATGATTACAAGCGATATACACACTTAATCATATATAATTAGACACATGTGTTGACCGACATATAGCAAGGCGACCTTCCCCCACAACCTTTGGTTGCATTCTCCAAGTTGTTGCATCTCTTTTTGAATATGTTTAATCATATATGATTAATTATACATACCACATATAATCATATATTATCTTGAACTTCTCATTTTTTCGTCTTCTCGTAAATTGATCACCTTCTCGTTTCCTATATATATATATATATATATATATAACACCAATGACCAACCAATCATTGATGCATCTAATTAGGAGGGCATGGGGAGCTCAGATGAAAACACACACTCCACGTTATTAGTGAGCCCACGAGTGACATTTCCACATGGCTTAAATTATTGATTTATTTTCAAGTTTGTTTGGCATTAATAGTTATTTTGACTTTTGTAATTATTTATTAAAAGATAATTCATAATTATATATATATATATATATATATATATATATATACTTACTTTTTGAATATCTTTGATATCCAAACCTACATCCTCATGTTATTTAACATCTCGAATTCAGTATTAACAAGACAAGTTGAAACAACCAATCGTAATTTAAGGATATGTTAGATTTCACAATAAGGGTTCTTCACGAGGATTAAGAAGGACCATATACAATCATGATTTGTAAAAATGAATAGGACAGTGACTGTTATCGATTTTTTTTTGCAAATAGATATATTAAGATATAAACCGTTGAATGTTTACATTATATTTAAAAATTCTATGTAATTGACGATAAAAGAAAGATGATCCAATCACGCAGGAGTCGTTGGTCCCACATTTTGTGAAAGCATTAGGTGGATATATATATATATATATATA
>NW_020206722.1:0-2378 GCF_001531365.2 Cynara cardunculus var. scolymus | reverse complement strand
AAAGAGCAAGTACTGGCTTAAATACATGAACGAGAAAACAAAAAAGAGAAGCTAACTCCTATTCTTAAGGAAGACTAGAAACTTTCAAAGAAAAACAGAAAATCAAACTAACTCCTCCTGCAAATCAGGAGTTTTATTCACACTAGTTTGAACATTTGGTGATACCTTTTTGGGTGCAGATCTTTATCCTTTCCACTTCTTAAATATATGCATGTACTCTTAGTGTTACTTAATTTGCTAAACAGTTTGATTTGTGTAATTAGAATAAAGTCGGAAAAAAAATTGTTGAGCTAGTTAATAATATGTTCATATTTGCATGATTACAGACACACGTGTGTGTGTGTGTGGTGTGTGTGTGTATATTGATATAAGTATGTGTGTATAATGAGTAATATTTAAACAGAAGCTCATCTGCTTCTGCCAACACCTAACTCAGATCCTTTCATGTTTGAGTTGGTAAAATATTCTTCACTCTTTCTTGTAATCAGGATCATCATGATGTACGCAAAATTTCTATCTTCAGTACCCATTAATTATCTTTTCTATATATATAAAATATCATCTAAAATCTTTTGCTAGCTTACTCTAATATCTGAATTAGGACACTCTTCTGGAAATTAATTAGCATGCCATAATCTTATATTCTAGAATGTTACTGCTATTACTATATATAATCATCTATCTACTTCAATGGAATTAAAGTTAGGAATCTTAACTTCAGACCACCGACTATTGATCGAGCATATCCCTATACAGCTAAAGAAATAGAACCTGAATAACTCATGCATGTGATCACATCGAAAACAAGACTGATCAGCCTCATGGGCTTTGTTGATAGTATTGCATGTGTTGTCAAACACATAGCAAGGTTTAAATTTATAACTAAGCCGAACTTAAACCAAGTGTAGGAATAATTAAGCTAGGTTTATGTAGTTGTATCAAGTCAACGGTTTATATTAATTTGCTTTGCACATGTTGTAGGAAAGCAAACCTGTGAAAATATTGTGTGTGCTTGCTGATTATTAGGAATCAACCTCCGATAATCGGCCAAGATTTATATTCCCTTGATAGATAGAGACATTAGTTGTATATATAGTTTCCTTTTCTCTTATTGAATATAGAGGTGTATCCTTCTCTTCAATGAATATATAGAAAATTATTCCCAACTCCCTTAGCAGTTTCAGATGTATACTTAAGGGTTGTTTGTTTACCTCTTAATAGTTCCATTAAGAGGCAACATTTTAATCATTAAGAGGTGAATCTTGTTTGGCAAAAAAAAGTTTGTCTTTTAATGGTTCTAAAACCCTCTAAATGATTTTGTATCATAGATCTTCCTTAACCATTAAGAGCCATAATTTCATTGTACACAATTACCAAACAATTATATTTCATTTTGCACTATATCATGAGAGTCTCTTAATCATTCTGACCACTTAATCATTCTGCACCAAACCATTTAGCAATTGTCAAACATTAATTAAACCCGAAAACTATTTGGCGCAAATGACATTGATCTCAAGCCATCTTAATGTAGGGAATTAATGACATCGAGTAATAATAAAAACTAGTCAAAAGCAAAACTATATACAACTATAAAGCGAATCAAACTAATTAAACACATAATTAAGAGAGGGAAACTTCAACTATGTAAAGAATATGAGAGCAGTACCCTTATTAGCTACTAGCCTGGCCAATTGTTCATCGATTACCAACGATTCTACCAAATTCGTTTAGCTTAGCTGCATATTATTTAGATGAAGACGACCATTGAATCAACCGAGTACCCGACAATAATTCATGTCTATCCGGATAAAACTTAACATCTTCATAAGTTCCATCATACTAATTTGTATATAAGAATGGTCAACAAAAACAAGTAACTTGTTGTAGCAACACAATTAAAACAAAAACCAATTACACAAAAATAAACAAAACAATTTAATAATTCAAATAAATCACGGTATTCTGGATATGGTGGTGTGTTTCAATTGCTTCTCCATAGAGGAGAATTTAGATATTCCTTATAAGCTGAATTTTGCTTTGTGTCAATCTGAAATATTGTAGTGTAATATCTTTTATTTACCACCGGTGAGATATCAGGTTATAAGGTTTTTTGAAAGAAAAAAAGGATCTAATGATTGATAAACAAGGATATGATGGCACCAAATTTAAAAGAATATTTATCTTATTTTCATTTATTGTTAAAATATTGAATTGGGTTCATATAGAGAGGGAGAGATTGTTTCAAATACAACTTATCGTATTTGTACAACCAATGCAACCTAATAAATTGAAATATTTATGGAAATGATGAGTGTTCGTTTATTATGATTTAAATATTTATGGAAGATAAATAAGGTTCATTAATTATGATCAAT
>NW_020206721.1:0-2383 GCF_001531365.2 Cynara cardunculus var. scolymus | reverse complement strand
GATCGGGTGCATGACTAGTTGAAGGATTTTTCAATCGAGTTGGAATGTCGAGATCATATGTAAACCCTATGAGAAGATCTAAGGGTTCTCACATGATTAGTTTCTTAAAGTAAAAGACACCAAATCAGTGTGCAAGATGGTCTTAGAATGTTGAAGACTATGATTGATTAATCCAATATAACATTGGGGTTCTGTTATCCTCCATAGACATCTCAAGAGTCAAGAGTGGTTGGAAGATGATATTAACTTATTTGATGTTATGAAAGTAACTATTATTAGTAAACATGTGATGCTTTAACCAAGATACAAAAGCAAAAAGGTGGTAAAAAAAGTGTTAATGATTGTAATCATATATCAAGTTTAGTAAGTAAGAAATATTTTATGGTTAAATAATAAGGTTTATCTAAACATACGACTTCTAAGCCATAAAAATGGGGCGTTGGAATTGTTCTCATTATTACATCTAGAAAGACATCGTGCTAGAATAGTGTAAACATGAATGAGATGTTTTGCATTAAGTCAAAGATAAGTAAGTTACGATATAAGTTCAAGATGATGAAATAAGTAAAGATGTGCACTTAGAACCATCAACATTATGAATGAGGCGTAACATCCTAAAAATCAACGAGGATGTAAATGGTCATTATCAAGAGCGTTGTTTGAGAATGACTAGTAGATGATATATAAGGGTATGGTTCATGAGAACCAAATGGTCGCATTTGTCTTATGAAAGGAAAGTTAATTGATTAGTTGGTAGAACAAGTAGCAAAGTAGACTGGTGGTACGCATTTGTCATTAAAGGAGAGAGTAGTGACTAGACTCTTCAATGAACACAATGATAATATAAATGAAAATGGGTTAAATTAATTTCTATGGTTGCAAAAGGATGGATTTGAATATGAATATGGTGAAATGCAGAAATAATTTAAGGGTTGGTAGTCGACTAGTGACTTAGTCAAAGTCAATAATAAACACAGTACTGTGATGTTATAGCACATCATTAAAATGTGAAATGGTAAAGGAATCACGAGAAACTAAAAGATGGTAACGATAATGTGCAAATTAATGCATTATCGGTGTAAAAAAATAGCCCTTCCAGTAAGAAATATCTAGTGTGGTGAAAGARAGTATGGGCACAGGAATTGGTAAGAGAAGACTATGTTAAATCAAAACTCTTTTTTTTATTAACCTGGATATCCAACCCGCTATGCGAGCCGACTAATCCCAAAGCGGCCACCAGCTTTGAAGATAGCCTGGAGTCACCGCATTTGAACCTTCGTGGCCACAAGGGGATTTTTATTTCTCCTTGGTTTTGAACCTGGGACCTCCTGGTACTTTTGACCTTTGGAGCCAAGTTCAAACCAATTAGGCATCACCCTTGTGGTTAAATCAAAACTCTTCAAAGAATGATTGGCATGTTTCAGATGCCACAAAAGGATGAAGGAATGAATATTATAGGAAAAACTAAAATAATATATAGTTGAATTGATAAATGGTTAGAGAAAGCTATATGGAAATATAAAACTTACTTGGTGAACATCATCATCTTGGTAGCTATGATTGCTAATGTGAGCATGATCCGGAAGTGCTAAAATTGGAGTGAGATGAATGATGTTTATGTAGTCAAAAAAACTGAATGTACATCAATTATTAAGAAGTATGTAAAGTAATGATATAATATTATAAACTTGACCGGGCTGGAAAGTAAATGAAGTATGCCAAAAAGGAAAACCGAGAAGTATGCCAAGAGTGTCTCTACCAGATTAGACAAAAGATTTTTTTTGTATATAATGATGTTATAATGTTGGAACTTTGAGGTATATCAGTGAAAAACGAAAATGGTATAGTATTTATGTCATAGTAATTGAAAATGTATGATTTGAAATTAGTAGCAATGCTAGTGGAGCTCGAATTAAGGAGGCATTATCTACAAAAATGGATTGTATAGCCTATACTCGATAGTTGAAGACATCTCAAAGACAAGAGATATGTACATGAATGTATAAATGCATGAATATGAAAAGGTATGATGCATAGTTGAATTGTGAAAGAATTTATGACATGAATTATAAAAGAATTTATCGCAAACATGATGATTGTTTGCATGCATGTTGCCTTATTCTATAGATAAGAATAACATGGTGGTATCTATGTGGGGTAATCTTCAGTGACAGATGAAATAACCACTTAGAGTTGAATATGTTCACTTATGATTAATGATTATCAAAAGAGTATTCAAGCAGAGCAACTCGAAGAGTTATATGTTATAGGCTAGTCAGTTTACCGAACTACCATAAAAAAGAAAAGAGTCGGATAGATGGATCAAAGCTAGTCCATCATTGATTAGAAAATATTGCCCGAGTTAGCGATATATTGAAGATTG
>NW_020206720.1:0-2392 GCF_001531365.2 Cynara cardunculus var. scolymus | reverse complement strand
ATAATAATAATAATAATAATAATAATAATAATAATAATAATAATAATAATAATAATAATAATAATAATAATAATAATAATAAAAGCTAAGAAAGAAGCATGCTAACAAATTTGAGAATTTTAATACACAAACTTTGATTAAAGAGTTTTAATGGTGAAACTCATATTAAATTTTTGAAAATTACATTCCAACCACTTAAAAACTTATTTAAACACATATAATATTTTATAAAATACACAATTTTAACAACAACTAAAAAATAAGAAGTATAATGTAATATAACCACAAAGGTGGTGTCTGATTGATTTGAGTTTGGCTCTAAAGGTCAAAAGTATCAGGAGGTCCTAGGTTCAAATCCAAGGAGGAATAAAAATTCCCTTGTGGCCACGGAGGTTCAAATGCGGTGATTTCGGGATATCTGCAAAAGCAGGTGATCGTCCTGAGATTAGTCGGCTCGCATAGCGGGTTGGATATCCAGGTTAATCAATATATATATATATATATATATATAATCAAATGCAAAATAATTAAAGTGTTGTTTAATTTACAAAATGGAATTAACGAGATTAAAATCTATCAAAAGAATTATAATCTGAAAAAATTAGAAGTGTCTTTAATTAGATTTGATCATGCATTTGATTGACTGAAAATGGAATATAGTTTGTCAAAACAGTTAAAATTTGTTTGTTTGATTCACTGAATATAACTTCGAAATTCTAATAAAATAATGATCAACGACTAAAATATATTTTTATGACATAAAGCCCTTCGAGAGGAAGATGAATGTCAATGTCCCATTTTCCTCTCGACATATAATGATATAATAGTACTAATATTAAATGGAGGTGGCAATTGTAGTAGTGACGGTGGTGGCAGTTGCAATCATGACGACGATGGTGGTGGTGACGATGGAGGTGGTAGTGGTGAGGACGGTAATTGTGTTGGCAACGATAGTGCTAGTGTTGGATAGGATATGATAGGATAGTTGTGGACTGTCATATTGTGTAGCCGGGGGACTCGCCAGTTGGCTAAAGAGTGAGCGGGAGCTGGCTGAAGACTTTCTCTTTCTAGCCAAGCAAGCTTTCACCTTCCTTAAAATCGAGACTTTTTACAAATTCTACTAACGAACTTTTAATCTGCTTCCAGAAGGATTCTAAGAATTTCTTGAGAATCCTACAAGATCCGTTCATTCTTTTGTCTATAAAAAGATTTGGTTGTGGAAGTAGAAAAGGCGACTGTAAAGGTTGCGACAACAGCAATGGCAGTTGTGGTGGTGACGAGCATCGTGATGTGCTGTTACAAATTAGAGTAATATAAGGAAACGGAAATGGAAGTCTTAACTAAAACCCAAGGAATTTAAAATTCCGCCGTACGTGTAATTAGAATTTTGTACTAAACTTCAAAAAATAAACCAAATACATACTATAATTTTGTCAATGGAATTGACCGAATATTTTTGATGCAGTGGAAAATTACGGAAGGGTCGACATACGTCTAAATTCTTGAAGGATAAAAGAATCTACCAACGTAACACCAGGGAAATTTAGAGAAAACTCTTAAAACAGAGATAAAACTCTAAAATATATTTTGTTAATCAATAATAAATTGAATTTTAAAGAAAACAATAAACCTTATTTATAGAAACCACAAGGGTGGTGCCTGATTGGTTTGAGCTTCGCTCCAAATGTCAAAAGTACCAGGAGGTCTCATGTTCAAATCCAATGAGGAATAAAAATTCTCTTGTGGCCACAGATGTTCAAATGCAGTGACTCTGGGTTATATGCAAAACAAGTGGTTGTCATGAGATTAGTCGACTCACATAGAGGGTTAGATATCCAGGTTAATAAAAAAAATCTTATTTATAGATTAAACTAACTACGAGATAACTATGAAGTCAAATTCATATTTAATATAATCCTAAATAAACTATGAAAGTATTTAAATAATAATTAAAAAGAAACTAATCCTAATCTAACCATTAAGCAAATAATTAATAACCAACTCGCATTTAGTTTATGGCAATATGTACAAAATAACAATCTATTTTCATAAATTTTTCTTTATCATAACATTATACTTTCATTTTTTTCTTATTACAACAACAATATACTTTTAAACTATTTTTTATTACAACATTCTACTTTGAAAAATTTACTCATTATAGCATTGGGTAACCTTTTGATTTAAATTTACTCATTATACCAGATTTCCATGCAACCTCATTGTCCACGTAGTTTGTCCACATGTACTATAGTAATGTGACTTTCTTATTACAACATTGTACTTTTAAAATTATTTTATTATAGCATCTACTAATTCTTATTAGATAATTTAATTTTAATATTTAGATAGTTTACATGTTATTTAATAAATATATTAAATGAATTAAAAA
>NW_020206719.1:0-2397 GCF_001531365.2 Cynara cardunculus var. scolymus | reverse complement strand
AAAAACCCAAAACCGTTTTCATCCGGATGAATTACTTGGTTTTGGAAAAAAAAAAATTCTACACCCTTAAATATGTCCCCAACTATAAAAGTTTTTGAATCCGCCACTGTCTATGCCAGACAAAACATTATCGAATCAACCACAAGGATGGTGTCTGATTGGTTTGGACTTGACTCCAAAGGTCAAAAGTACCAGGAGGTCTCAGGTTCAAACCCAAGGATGAATAAAAATATTCTTGTGGCCACGGAGGTTCAAATGCGGTGACTCCGGACTATCTGCAAACCATGTGGTCGTCATGGGATTAGTCGGCTCGCATAGCGGATTGGATATCCCGGTTAATTGAAAAAAACATTACGGAATCGAAACTACTGTTGAATTTTATCGTAGATACTTATTTTTAAATAAAAAATAAAATAAAATAAAATAAAAGATGTAGTAAATTTACTTAAAACATAGGGACAAAAGTTGGTGGGAGGAAAAGATGGCCATTGAAAGTGTGAAGGCAAGACCCCTTCCAAAAATGGTGCAACACATGACCCAATAATCCATAATTGTACGAGATTATCCATTTTTTATCAAAAAGCAGCCGTTTTTATCACTTTAACGTTTTTATTCATTAAAACTATTAAACCGTAATGATGTTTTTCGGTATCAGTTGTTTTAAAATTACAAGATTACTATCATGGTTTATAAAAACGTATGGATTTAATATTTTTCTGTCGATTGTAAGTTTTTTTTGAGAGGGGGGGGGGGGATTTTTATTTTTTTATTTGTTAATAGGGACAAAATTTGCATTTTAGTCTATTTAAAATTAATGGGTCGGTTTACAGGAGAAGGCTAAAGGGCTATTTACCTAAATGCTTACCTGGTAAGCGCTTACCTGGTAAGCGCTTACCTTAAGAGTTAACACTATAATTTATTTTATCGGGTAAGATTGTATACATCAAAACGTATCTTATGCAACAATTTACCTGGTAAGTGCTTACTCGGATAAGAGTCGTCACCCTCACTTACCGGGTAAGACTCTCCATTCTTATCATCGCTTTTACCGGTTAAGATTCTTGCCCCTTGCCATGTTCATCCGGTAAGGAAAATTGTCCAATAAGTACTTACCGGGTAAGCATTTAGTAAACGGCCCCTAAATGTTGTAAGAAGTTAAAAAGGAAAACTTAAGTAAATGTTTATAAGTGCATTGATAAAATCCAATATATAAATATATATATATATATATATATATAGAGAGAGAGAGAGAGAGAGAGAGAGAGAGAGCTCATGTGATTTATGAGAACAGGAGAATAATCCATAAACCAATCATTTTGTTTTAAATCACAAATTAACAAAAGTTAAGGGATTTTTTAAAATTAAACTGAGTATTGAAATTTTTCAAAAATATTTTGACGTGGAAGGGTAAAATTGGAAACTGAAATGATAACATTCAAATAACACGAACATGGTTACTCCGTCATCGGGGAAGTGATAATATCATCAATGGTGGTTATCCTGTGATTAGGGCTCAAATATTATTTGTCATCGATCAGGCTATATCACATATTTATCACATCATGTTTGATATTGCAATAGAGTAATCGAACATGAGTTGTATTCAAGTGTATCACATATTTATCCCAGCACAATGAATATCACTATAGAGTAATCAAACAGGGGTTGTATTCAAATGTATCATATATTTATCAACATAATCGATATCACAATGGAGTAATCGAACATAAGCTGCATCAATACTCTATCACACAAATATCACAACGATATCACAATAACTTCCTTACCAAAACCACTGAAATCTTCCATTTCTTGGTTGAAAAGGGAATTTGAAACTGATGATGTCACAATATGATTGAATATGCAGATACATAAAACGATGGAAAACGTGATCGGTGTGAGCAGATTCCAATATAAAATCATAGGATAATTACAATTAATATATATATAACATAAAAATAATTAAAAAAAAACCTGATTACATTACTCCTTATCGATCTTTTTATTTATTTATTATAATTTAAATTATTGGTCAAAAAGGTTAGAGACCCACAACTGTTCTCGCATTTACGCAAAATAGAGAGGTTCTTGTTTGAATTCCYGCCTATATATACATATAGGGTTGGGTTCCGGTGAGAAGAMAAATTAARGTGAGAAGTGTAAAKAAGAKATCTTCACCCTTGAAACAATCATAATTGTAGGTCAACATTAATGMAGTGCATCGATATGCASCAAATCAATTCCCGTGATAAGCACCAATTCATGGGGTGGAGCGAGATTAAAGTGATCAAGGGTCTATATTTCTTCTTATCCTTCTCATCTTAACCCATATTCTCATATGATATTTGATGTGTGTGTTTATATGAGTGTGTGTGTATATATGAGCGTGTGTGTGAA
>NW_020206718.1:0-2389 GCF_001531365.2 Cynara cardunculus var. scolymus | reverse complement strand
TGTAACACCTGTAATTTCCCTTCTTACGTCTCGTCTACGTGGTATGCGTTCTAGTTATCGATATTGTTTATATATATACATATATATACACACACATATATATATATATATATTAATATATATATCTTTTAAGGACAGCCTAGACCCTTTTATCTTTTAAATCTTTTAAGGGAAGACTTTTATAAATCTGTTGGTTTTGAAAAGTGTTTTAAAGAAGGATAAGGGGGGGTTGAAAGAAAGGACATTTTTTGGGGAAAAGGTAGTCTTTGTGGCAGGGAGTAGTTGAGTAGGATAGAAGAGCCCTAGGGGGGGGGGGGTTGTCCATCGAAGAAAAGAAAAGGGGAGGAGAAAGAGAGGCTCACCTCCATCTTCTTTTGATTATAAAACTTCTGGGTAAAACCACAGCTACCTACTCAGCCGACGGTTTCTTCTCTAACCTTGACCTTCTGCTAAGCTGCTGTGAACCGAGCTCCCTCTCCGACCTGTACGCAGCTGTTGTTTCCTCTCCGGCCAACCCGCGGCCTGCTGCACCTTTCCTTCGATCCGCCCCAAAGCAGCAGGTTTGCGGACTGCTCTCCCGGCTGTTCGCCAAGCAGAAAACAGCAACAGCTAGTGCTGTTTTCCCTCGTCTATGTCACGCCCCAAGCAGCAGCCTTGCTGCAGGATCTTCGTCTCTTCGCCTAGCACCAAGCAGCCGCCGCAAAACAGCATCCCCTTGGCCTCTTCGCTGCGGTATTCTCCAAAACAGCAGCCGCTGTGGACTGCTATTTCACTGCAGAGCGCGCCAGCAGCAACCGTAGCAGCAGCGGCAACAGCAAACGCTGCTGTGTCGTCCCCCTCCGCCATCGTCCGGACCTTCACGCTCGTGCCGACCCGTGCTTCTACACACAACAGTTGAGACGCGCGTCCCTGCACGCGGCTGTCTCAGCCTTACCCGCGACTGCCTCCGCCCTCAACAGTACCAGATCAAGCAGTCTTCAACCTTGCCCCTCCTCAGACTCCTCCTGCTGCTATCTCTTTGAGAAAGGGACAGACCGACTGTTTTTCGTGTCCTATCTTTCATCCGTCTGCTAGTCAAGGGTTGGGTTTATCCTAAGTCCTACTTGTGAGTTCAACTTAATTTCCCTAACCCTTCTTTGTGAGTCCATCTTAAACTCCTTAGGTGAGAATAAATATTGTTGATATAAAAATATATATATATAAGATCTTACTATTCCCATGCCTTATTTGCTCGCATGTATTAGATGAAATCCTTAGTTTTGGATATGAAAATAAAAGGACGTGAATACCCTTCTCGAATATATATATTGTTGGTCCTTAATATCAAGAAAAAGGGGAAAACCTTGTACCTTTAGTTTGGAGACCTCTTTAGTTGACGGGAATACCTTACCWYGAGWTAGGACATACGCAAGCCATGTTATTAATCAAATGCTAGTACACTTTAGTACTTTAAATTGTGTATATTTTGCTTRATTGTGTCGGATCTCAAGACTTGAAGTTTTCATCTTTGTTACGTGGGAAAGATGGTATAAGTTGGAAATTAGATATCGAAACCTTTAAATAATTCCAAATCATCTTCCCACTCTCACTCGAAAATATTTGTATATTTGTATTATAAAATAAGTTGTATTATTTTATTGTGCGTGAGGGATGGTATAAGTTGGCGGTAGGCATTGTGATTATTATGTAACCTCCAAATCATCCTCTCACTTCTCGGAAATAGGCATTGTGATCATTATGTAATTTCCGAGACAAAGAGCTTATGATCGCGACCGACTTATCGGCTGGTTAGGTGGTAGTCAATGGTTATTAAACCTGTAAGCGATGCTCTCTAACGTGGATTTATGACATACTTTGTGTTCCGTCATAATCAACGGTAAATCGGGTCTCCCCCGTCATCTTCGGATGTTTTATTGTTCCACTTCGAGTTATTCAGGTCTTACTGTCCCTATTTCCTGTTTAAAGTTACGTCAGCTATTTATATGTGTATATTTATATATGTTCCTTTATGTTTACTTAAACTCTTTTGTTTGGACTCACTAGGCGTAAGCCTAACCCTCTCTCTTTCTTATTATATTTACTTTTAGGTTCCTTTAGCGGTGGGCTCTAAAGGGATGAGAGGAGCGTTGGTTCGTGAAATACTCCTTGAAATTTTAGCCTTTATTTCTCTTGCGCGTTGCGTATTTTGGATATTTCGACATCGATGGAGACTGATAGAAACCCCCGTCTTTAATCTAGATTTAGAATGTTCTAGATTAATAGGTTGTTATTTATCATCTCGATTAGCCGGATTGTAACCGCCATGCTATTTCTTTTATTGGATAAATTTTATTTTATGCTCTGGGCTCTCATCAATGAATTTCGGGTTGTGTATTTTAGGGACGTTACA
>NW_020206717.1:0-2400 GCF_001531365.2 Cynara cardunculus var. scolymus | reverse complement strand
CAAGTCCTAAATTATTAATATAATAAAAAATATATAATAAATTAATAAGTTGCATCAATTTAAGTGGAGGTAGAATCCAAGGTTGGTGAAGTAAGCCATGAGTTTGATGTAGAAAGCAAACTTGTTATTGTATTGAGTTTTGACCATTCAATTCTATTTATTTATAAACAACAGAGAAAGCACAACCAGCAGCTTACATGTTTATTTTTAAATTGACTTATAAACGGTTTTAAAAAGGTATGTAAAAATGATCGTTTTTCTCTTTGTGGGTTGTTTCGTAATCTGTCAAAAAATAACTGTTTTTTTCTTTATGGATTTGTTTTGTAATTTTGTTACCGTGTTTCTCTTTGTGGGTTGTCTTGTAATCTGTCAAAAAATGACTGTTTTCCTCTAAAGATTGGTGATAAGAAAGGTACATGACTGTGTTAAACCAAATAAGCAGAAATTTCTACATGAAATCAAAAACTTCAACATAAAACATATGTTGTTGATCAGGGCTGTTGACTAGGAGAATACCAATTGACAAGTAGTTCAAGTTTTCAATCAGATGCATATAAATCAATTCTATTTATTTATAAACAACAGAGAAAGCACAACCAGCAGCCCACATGTTTATTTTCAAATTGACTTATAAAAGGTTTTAAAAATGTATGTAAAAATGACCGTTTTTCTCTTTGTGGGTTGTTTCGTAATCTGTCAAAAAATAACCGTTTTTCTCTTTATGGGTTTGTTTTGTAATCTGTAAAAAAAATGACCGTGTTTCTCTTTGTGGGTTGTCCTGTAATCTGTCAAAAAATGACTGTTTTTCTCTAAAGATTGGTGATAAGAAAGGTACACGACTGTGTTAAACCATATAAGCAGAAATTTCTACATGAAATCGAAAACTTCAACATAAAACATATGTTGTTGATCAGGGTTGTTGACTGGGAGAATACCAATTGACAAATAGTTCAAGTTTTCAATCAGATGCATAAATAAATTATTTAGAAAGAGTAGTACTATATGCTGAAAAAGTTGTCTTTTAAGACTTTTATAAAATCTGTTTTATAAGGTAGTATATATAATATTTGTTTGTTTTTTATAATAAATTAAAAAAATGATTTTATATTTATATAAAAGATTTAAAAAAAAACATGATTCGAGTTTTATGATGTTAAGAGAATTTGTCAAGTCATAAAAATTAGGTTTATAAAATTATTAAAAAATTTAAAAATCATTTGTTAAAAAACATAGTTTACAATTTATTTAATACTAATTAGCTTTTTTTTCTTACAGTTTTGAATGTATGTAATAATAACGAGTCTTAAAACAAATTTCTATTTTAGACGAGTGATGTGGTATCCAACTCAGTATTATTTGCTATTCAACCCAATTTCATCTCATCACTCTTCAGATTATCATAGTAACCGGTTAATGCTTCAACCGGTTATTCTGATATTTAAATGTTTAAAACTTTACATCTTAGGTACCAAAATGGAAGTCTTAAAAGTACGTTACCCAATATAGAAATCAAGTTAATGTACGTTATTTTTTCATGCAATTTGCCTTTTATTTAATACTAAAAACGTTTTTAATGTATTTATTGCAGCAGTTTCAAAATCGAGATTAACTATCATTTGTTAAAATTTGTGTTGATTTCGGGTATTAAATATAAGGATAAAAACGAGATAATAAAGACTACAACTTATTAATTCAAGACAAGTAAACTCTCTATCGTAGATACTTTGGTTTTTTTTTTTTTTATGAATTGTCTCTCAAAATACAGTGAAGCAACGCTTGCAGACCGATTATCAATACCACACTAGTGATGATGATCCTAGTTAAACTATTACGTTTTCAAAGATTTCAAAATCTAGAGTTAGTGGCTGTTTGCCAATTGCTGAATGGTTTGGTGCAGAATGATTAAATGATCAGAATTATTAAGAGGCTCTTATGATATAGTGTAAAATGAAATATAATTGTTTGGTAATTATGTACAATGAAATTAGGACTCTTAATGGTTAAGGGAGTTCCATGATACAAAATCATTCAGAGGGTTTTAGAACCATTAAGAAGCAGACTTTTTTTATTGTCAAACAAGATTCACCTTTTAACGATTTATAGGTTGCCTCTTAATGGAACTATTAAGAAGTACACAAACAACCTCTTATTGTGTTTTTGGTGTTGATGTTTAAGTATATATAGGCAGGTGCTTTTGTTAGGGTTTTTGATATTAAATTTTAGGTTAAGGGTTTTGATTTTGATTTTAGGTTAAGGTTATGGTTTTGATTTTTAGGTTATGTTTGATTGTTGGGTTAATTAGGGTTCTCTTTCATCACTCGTTTCCTCAATTTCAATATAGTGCATCAGATGCTCATAATTATTTTGTTCACAAAGTATGCACGCCCTCGGTGAATCCAG
>NW_020206716.1:0-2400 GCF_001531365.2 Cynara cardunculus var. scolymus | reverse complement strand
TCCTCTTAGTAACTTGACGTGAAATTTGAAGAGAAGATGAAATATCTAAAGAGAGAGAACTTGAGAAAAGAAAGGAAAAAAAACTGAAACTGAGACGGTGATTTCACCGTCTCATCCATACACACACACACACACACACATATATATATATATATATATTTTCTTTTTTTTCTTAATTATATATATATATATATATATATATATAAAGTTTAATCGTTTGACGGTTTTAACCCTTCAAGTTTATATTCTCAACTTTATGTCAAATTAGGTATAAACTCAACTTTTGACATAAAACTCGTCTAAGATACAAGTTGGTTAAGCATAGGGTACAAATATATTATGCATAATTCTACCAAAAATTCATTTAACCCAATTTGTACGAGTTAACGGAATATGGATATTATAATTCTTCCCTCCTAAAAAGAATATTTCGTCCTCGAAGTTTAGATAGGGTTAGAGGATTAACATGATTCGAATAGATAAGGGTACTCCTTTCGCATAGATTCTTCCGTTTCCCATGTGGCTTCTCACTCAGAATGATTTCGCCATAACACTTTAACGAACGGTATTGATCTTTGTCGCATTTGTCTCTCTTCTCGATTAATTATCACCTCTGGTTCTTCAATATAAGAGAGATCTTTTTCAACTTTGTCCAATGGATAATCAATCACATGGAGAGGGTGATAATGATATCCGCGGAGTGACGAGATATGGAAAACGTTATGGATATGTGAAAGTTGAGGAGGTAACGCAATGCGATATGCCATCTCTCCAACCCGTTCAAGTATTTCAAAAGGTCCAATATATCTCGGACTAAGTTTACTTCTAATTCCAAACCTACGAATACCTCGTAACGGTGAAACTTTTAGAAAGACGTGATCACCCGGTTGGAACTCTAAATGCTTACGATGCTTGTCAACGTAACTTTTCTGCCGAGATTGAGCCTCTTTCATTTTCAGTTTTGCGATCTCAACTTTTTCAGTAGTAATCCGGACAAGTTCGGGTCCTTCGATAGCTCGTTCCCCCACTTCATTCCAACAGATCGGTGTTCCACACTTCCGACCATATAAAGCATCGTATGGGGCCATGCCGATACTACCTTGCCAACTATTGTTGTACGCGAACTCCACAAGATATAGGGACTCGTCCCAACTTCCAGACCTCTCAAGAGCACAAGCCCGTAACATATCTTTTAGAGTTTGAATAGTTCGTTCAGTCTGACCATCTGTTTGTGGATGAAAAGCTGAACTTATAGTCAATCGCATACCCCAAGCCTGGTGAAGAGTTTTTTAGAATCGAGAAGTGAATCGCGGATCTCGGTCCGATGTGATAGAAACTGGCGTGCCATGTAACCTCACGATTTCCCGCTGGAATAGATCGGACAGTTTACTAACAGGGTACGTCTCCTGTATAGGTAGGAAATGAGCTGATTTTGTCAAACGGTCAACTACTACCCATATAGCATCAGGTCGTCTTTGATTTTTCGGTAGTCCTGTCACAAAATCCATAGAGATATGTTCCCATTTCCAAACTGGAATCTCTAATGGTTATAACAATCCGCTAGCCCGTTGATGTTCAATCTTCACTTTCTGGCAAGTAAGACATTTTGCCACRTATTYRRCTATATCCCGTTTCATACCGTTCCACCAAAAGTATTGTTTTAGATCTCGGTACATCTTAGTGGATCCGGGATGAATTGAGAATAACGAATTATAAGATTCACTCATAACTGCTTTTTTGAGTTCAGGATTGTCGGGTACACAAAGTCGATTAGAGAACCAGATAATACCTTTATCATTAACTCGAAAATTAGACTGTAAATCATCTTTAGCCTTTTGTAAGATAGCCCATAGTTCTCCATCCTCTTGTTGAGCTTCTTTGATTCGAGATACAAGAGTTGGTGCAATCGTGAGACTAGCCAAAAGTTCATTTGCACCACGATAACACAAAGTGATACCCATACGTTCTAGATCTGAAGCAATATGGGACTGAACGGTTAAAGACAATACGTTACCAATGTTTTTACGGCTAAGGCATCAACGACTACATTGGCTTTGCCTGGATGTTATTGAATTCGGACGTCGTAGTCCTTAAGAAGTTCGAGCCATCGTCGTTGACGCATATTCAACTCTTTTTGCGTGAAGATGTACTTTAGACTTTTGTGATCAGTAAAGAAATCACAAGTCTCTCCGTACAGATAATGACGCCATATTTTGAGTCCCAAAATGACTGCTGCTAACTCAAGATCATGAGTAGGGTAGTTTACTTCATAAGGTTTGAGCTGGCGAGAGGCATACGCAATCACTTTGTCGTACTGCATTAAAACACAGCCAAGACTACTTTTAGAAGCATCACTATAAACCTGAAAACCTCCCGATCCAGATGGCAATGCAAGAACAG
>NW_020206715.1:0-2402 GCF_001531365.2 Cynara cardunculus var. scolymus | reverse complement strand
CTAGGTTCCCAGGATACCTATGTCACGAAGGGGGAGTTACAAACCTTCACCACAGCGGTATTCCAGAGGTTGAATGAGTTGAAAAGCTTGTTCACCTCTCATTCGTCGACAGAGGCCCTTGCTCCAATAACAGAGGCTCTGAAGGAGTTGACATCTACAACGTCAGAACTCAAGGCAACACTTTCAACCCTTCAAAGCTCTGTACTTCATAAAGACGACCTCGCAGAAGCCTTCAGCACTCTGTCACTCAACCCCTCTTCAATCTAGAAGCTGAAAACAGAATTATCGGAGGTGGCCGCCCAGTTTGCTGCTGATTTCATCTCTGTAGGCTACACAAACTACTCCACCTTCAAAGGCGAGATCAAAAGCATGTTCTCCTCTGCGGTCACCTACGGTATTGATACCAAATCTTCCAGGGCAAACATCAACCATCTAGCCACTCGCAGAGAGCTAGACGCAATGGTTGAAGCCTTAGGAGATATAGTGAGCAAACACACAGATCAACTTCTCAAAAAAGCCCGAGCTTCAAAGCTCGTCAAAGAGGGTGACTCCTTCAAAAGCGAAATCTATCGAAGTCTCTCTAAAATGAAGTGGGCCTCAGATATAGACATAAACAACGCTTCTGTGCATGCAGAGCTGGTGATTGAGAAAATGGAGAAGGCGGCTACCAAAATCTTATGGCGATTGAAGAAGGCTCCCCTCATTACTTGCAAGGCATAAGCCACAAAAAACCATGACGATCAAGGAGGTGATGACCATGATCGTCACGAGGGGGAGAAGAAGACGAAGAAGAAAGCTGAAGAGCCAAAGAAGACGACCTCTGCCAAACCACTAAAGATAGTGGACTCTACAGCAGCCCTGTTCTCAAAAGATAAAGCACCAGAGCCTAAGGAAAAAGGCAATGGAAAAGTTGTAGAGGAGTCACCACAGAGGGGGTCGAGCTCTGAAATGCCAGAGCAGATAAACGAAGAAGAGTACGATGACCCAGAGCTTGTTCAAGCGTTAAAGGCTTCTTTGGCAGAGGCTCAAGCAAGAAAGGGCAGAGCCCCTATACCCAGAGCTGGAGAAGGCTCATCCTCCAAAATGGCGAAGGAGGAAACGTCCACGGGTACGTTCGACGCTCTGTTAGGAACTGTCAAACCTATCCTAGCAGAGGGGTCTACCCAGAGGCCGATTCTAGAAGAAGAAGAAACCAGAGTGCCAAAATCTGCCATAGTGGGAAGGGTGTATGAGATATTTGATTCGATGAGCAAAATCCCTACGAAGAAGGTGCGTACAGAGCCTGTAACCACTATGGAGGAGATTCTGTGGTGGCGCTACTCTGCCGTAGACACAGAGCCCCCTTATGATCCAGAGCTTACAGGTATACCCTTTGCAGCTGCGAAGTTTCACTTCTCAAGACTCACAAAGCCAAGTGAGCAGGTCTTCTCAGAGCACGTGATAACCTCTCTTGAAACAATTTCTCCAAGGACGATGCTGAAGAAGACCGTGCTTTATGCTCAATATGTGGTGAAGAGGGATAACAACAACCTTTACACATTCACAGATGCTGACCTCCACAACCTCTGTGTATTTGACCTGATCTTCCTGTACAAAATTCTTAACAAATACATGGAGAGGAGGTCAAGCTATTCTATATCACTCAGAAGGCTGATCGAAGTTATGCACGCTCAAGTGAAATACTACAGCCAGAAGGACTTTGATATCGGGATGAGGTTGGCCTAAACAGAATTGAAGATTTCCCCTTCGAAAAACAGGCCAAGTTGGCTACTTAGATGTCATCCAAACACTATTGTCCACAATCCCGTCTTTGGGTTTGTGTTCTTGGACAAGGATGACATTCTAAGGTTCTTTGATCCCACAGAGGCGAACAAATATGCGACAAAGACTCTTGAGTGGGTGTTCAACCAAATGGCAGCAAAGGTGCACAGAGGGCATCTAAGGGCGGATGAAATGTCTGGTATTCTGGAAGTGATTAAAGTTCAAGTCTCCTTCAAAGAATGGATATTCAAGGTCTATAGAACCATCAATTCAGATCTGCAGTTTTCCGTAGACGACTATCCAGACTCTGCTGTGGACTAATCTTMTGTAATAGATAGGCCTGAGCAACAATTTTGTATTTCTTTCAATTTTATGTAATTCTTTTCAGAGGATGAGTTTTATCTCCTCTTGTAATTCTTTCAATTAGTCATTTCTTGCATTCATTTGTCCATTTTTACTTTTTCATACTTAAGGGGAGATTGTTAGCTCCAATATTTACTTAATGTAAAAGTATGAAAAAGTATTCTACAAGTGTTGATAGAAGGGTATCTTCCACAGAAGACAACAGAGGACCATCAACAGAAGCTGTTTGATCGTGCAAGTCAAGAATGACAGAACCTCTGTTGTCTCTCACAAAGGTT
>NW_020206714.1:0-2402 GCF_001531365.2 Cynara cardunculus var. scolymus | reverse complement strand
CCATGGCCATTCAAAAGCACATCTTCAATACCAAATTGAGACCATAATTTAGAAGCATAAAAGCGAACAACCGGAAAAGGCAAACGTTTACCCACAAAATAACCACATAAGGTTTTAGCATAAGTTTCACAACTCTTCTTAACCACCGAGATAGGAATATCAATAGGGGAGTCCACATTTTCACAAAGGTTGGGGATAAAGTGAAAATTATCATTAGCATGCTTATTAGACCCACTAAGAACATGAGCAAAAGAATTAGGCAATAATTTAGAATTTTTTTCATTCCAAACATTCTTTGGGGTTTTAGCATGCATACCTTCAAACAGAAGAGGATTGGGCAAAGAGGTAGGCGGATAAGATAAATTATTAGCAAGGGGGGTAGGGTTCAAGGGAGATGGGGCTGCATGCGAAGGAGCACAGGGGGGGAGGGAAACAGCAACATGCAGGGGGTTGGAATGACAAGAATTAGAAACCTTAAGGGTGGGAAAAGGATAAGGAATCATACCTGGGCCCAGGCCCTGAGAAGGGGATGGGATAATACCTGGGATGGCATCAGCAGATTCTTTTAAAATACATCCCAAGTGGGCGTCCACTTCCATAAGAGCCGAGTTGTGTTGCAAGCTAATATTATTTAAGGGGCCACATGAAAGATCTTGGACACCAACCTCCAAAACAGCAGCAGCCGGATCAGCATTAACATGGGCCAAGGAGCCAGGGCCTTTTCCAAGAATGGACTTGGAAAAAGGCTGTTTGCATCGGCCCTGGGCTTGGGGAGAAAGAAAAGGCATATTCTTCAAACTCGGGCCAGCAATAGAGAGAGCATGGCCAACCGGCCTTGGGCCAAGACTGGAAGAAGCGTCCATAGAGAAAGGTCCAGCAGGTGGTGGGCCAAGAATAGAATCTCCTGGGCTAGCATCATCAGGGCCGCATGAAGATATATCCGCCATTATGGGCTGCTGAGAATGGGTCCAGCTCAACTCCATTTCCTTTAAAATACTCGGGCTGCCAGTCATATTGTTGTCGGTAGCATAGATAGGAAGATAAGAAGAAGAACTCGAACCAGAAGGGTAACCAGCTGCCCCATCCTTAACCGAACCAGAACCAACATGGACTCTATGGTCAAAAACCATTTGACCAGAGTCTTGTCCAACAGTAGCGGTACCATCTTTTCCATATAAAACAATATTTTTAGTACTAATGTCCATTGGAAAAAGCATGGCCTCTCCAGAAATTAAGCCAACCGTACCAGCGCCATTAATGCTCTCCTGTACACACCTCAACTTTTCTTTTTCATTTTCAAAAACGCCGGCATTGCATTTATTATTTTCCTCTACCCCAGCTGGAAATTGTACGGCGGTAGCAACCCCAATACCTTGAGAAACCGAACCACTATCTGTCATAGTTGCCTCGTCCYCGTCAACTTTCTGCGACTCACTATTGAAGAAATCACTCAAGTCCTCCCTATTTTCCGTACATCCAACGGCTCCAAACCAAAAGGGAGGAGGAGACTCAGACTGACTTTTCGACCATGTTACCGTTGGATCATCAAGAACGCCGGCCACCGATTCAAGCCCAGGTTGAACGGAGTAACCAAGTTCCATAGAAGCAGCAGCAGAATTATCATGGGAAAAAGCCACCAGATTTTTCGATAAAGCAACGGGCCGGCTGAAACTAGAAGAAGACGGGCCAAGCGAGGACTTGTCGATCACCAAGGAATGAGAGGACAGCAACTCCGGCGATTCCCCACAATCCTGCAAATTTTTTATATTTCGAGGAACAGCTTGATTTTGACATTTCGAAGCAACCAGGCCTTCGCTAACAGGGTTGGAGAGACGATAATCATGCAATATCGAATCACTAATGGCATGAACGACCGTAGGGACAGAGTTTTCAAGTCTTGAAAATTGACGAATGGAAGGGAGACAAACATTTCCACTATCATCTTCATCCTTTTCATTTCCATTCCCATCATCATGACAGCAACCTATATTAAATTCCAGAGCATCCAGGACTTTCGAGGGGGGTGGGTTATTTAAGAGATTAACACAATCCTCCTCATTAAGAAACGAAGAACCAGATCTAGGTATAGAACGATGGAAGTTTACCTTAGATAATCTTCTCTCTATGCAATTTTCTTCAAAGTTTTCAACAACACCTTGATGAGAACTAGGAAGGGGATTAGAGAACTTCACCCTACGAATCGGCCTACGAGATTTTCTAGTTTTTCGATGCATAGATTCAGCCACACGATGAGATTTATCAGACATGGAACGAGAAAAGCCAAGAAAAGCCAAGAAAATTCACAAAAACCACCAAAAAGCTAGAGAGAAAAACTTAGAGAGAGAAAGTAGAGAGAGAAAAAAATCATGCAAATGAATTTCCTTGGGGTTTAGGGTTTAGGG
>NW_020206713.1:0-2403 GCF_001531365.2 Cynara cardunculus var. scolymus | reverse complement strand
GAGTGTTCTCGAGTACTTCAAACCGAGACTCAAATGCCTTCTCTATGCTTTCACACTCTTCTTTATAATGTTTCTTTAAAACATTGAGAAACACTTCCTCCTTATAACCTTCAACTCTCTTTTCCAGAGCAATAATTGTCGCTCTGAAGTTCTCAGATACAACTGCCATTTAAAAAATTGATTAGTTAAGGAACTATGCAGTGAAATCAGATAAAAGAAATATGAACAGTTAAGCTCAAAAAGAATAGAAATACACAAAAACTGAAAACACAAAAACAGATATAAAATGATCCAAAAAGAAAATCTAAACACAAATGAAAAACAAAATCAAAAACACAACAAGTATAAGCTCAAAAAATAATAATTTGTCCAAGTCTAAAACCAACTGATTCTAAATCCAACCAAATAACCAACAACAATATCAACAATACATATATGAATCTTTTAAAAAAATCTGCTCTCGAAATTGCTATCAAAAAATCCACTTGTATGCTTCTCTTATCGGTTACTTCACTTGGGCTGCTGTGACTTGTTCTTAATCCCAGAAAGCAAAGCCAATTCAGCWGGCTTTCAAATCTGTTAAATCTTTCCAAAACCAATCCTTGCTATGCTTGAAAACCTTCCAAAATGTACTTTGATTTACTTGACACAAATACAGTTGAACAATCAAATCAATAACACAGTTAGGCTGCTAGCTTGAACAATATGGCCAAGTCTGTTCCAGTCCTCAAGTTCACAAGCACAGATAATGCACAAGGTTAAAACAATGTACCTGTTTAGCTGAAATGTAACCAATATTGACTATCAAACCTGCTTCTGTTTCAGATTTTAAACTCAACAACAAACCTGCAAACTGTTCACTGTATAGCTGCTGTCAATCTTGTACTTTCTGCTTTGCTCAGTACTAAATTGATGCAAAATGGCAATTGAAATCACATCTGCTGCTGAAACCTGCACACTGTTTAAATCGAACCAGACACCTGCACACTGTCAACTTGAATGTTAAATCTGTCAAGACTGTCAAGACAATATAAACAACAACACGTTAAACCTGTGTGTGCACTGTTAAACAGAAGCTGTTTGTGCTCTATTAAACATAACCTGTGACAGCATTAATCCTAAATCTGTTGCTTAAACCTGTGGGACATTAGAAGCATTGTAACAGTCCTTTGACGTTGTTAAAAACAGATGATACCTGCTGCTGTTTCAGTCCAAAGTTTATAAAGAAACAACAGGAACAAACAGCAATTAGAATACACAATAAAACTAAACCTGTTGCTGTTGTTCAAATCTGCTTAAACTTTCTGTTTCAAATCTGTATCAAATCAGTTTACAAAACCTGCTTGCTGTTACAACTCGATTCACACCCAATAATAGATAACATGTGTGTTTGAGCTGCTGTTGCTGTTGCTTAAGATTTCCTGGTAAGTTAGATTGAAAAATTTTGCCTATGTCCCAGTCTTCTGTTTAAGTTTACAACTGATAGAAGCTCGATGTATAAACTCCAATACTTCAATTGAACTCAATCAACACACCAAAGCTAATTCAATCTCGGTAGCTGTGCAGCTTTGTCAAACAGCAACAATATTGGTGTTCAAATCAACTGTGTCTTTGTGATTCCAACCCAGATGTTGATCAAACAAGTCTTAAATCTTGAAACAACAAATTCTGCATTATCTTCTAAGATCTTGCAAAGAACCTGTCACCTTGAGAGTGTTAAATAGAACACTTCAAGTAACTAAATCTGTCAAGGCAAGAGTATAAACCGGACAACTCTATAAGTGTAAGCAGATGCAAATCTTAAACCTGAAGCAACACACCACTCTACAACCTGATAACAGCAAATTGACAACCAGCCTCACCAACAGCAATCTTACCAACAACAAATTGATGTTAAACAAATTAGAAATGCTCAAAACCTGTGTAGCTGATAAAAGTTGTTAAAATGACCCAACACAGAAGCTGTTGAAGAATTAAGAATCCCAATGAAAACAGTCAAAATGGAATCGATTCTTGTCAAGATATTGAACAATTTATCAAATTGAATCAAGAAACAACGAACAATCAAGAATCTGGGTAAGTGGAATTGARCGGTTTAGAAATCCGGACAGAACACTGATTTAAAAAAAATTCTAAGTCCTAAACCGCTCAAGAAGTCCGCTCAAGGGTTGATAGGTTTACACGAACACCGGACAAACCTGAGATGGAAGACTTACCTGTTGTACGAATCCGAACACTAATCCGGTCAAGAGGTGACCAGTTTAGATGAACACCGATCAAGGCTTGTGTGAATCCGCTCAACTAATCCGTTGATGCTTTGTGCGATTTAGCCTTAGTCTCTAAACCGATTGATGCTTTGAATCAAACCGGAGAACAATCCGGTCAAGGCTCCTGCGGTTTATC
>NW_020206712.1:0-2404 GCF_001531365.2 Cynara cardunculus var. scolymus | reverse complement strand
CATAAGGATGAAATTTGTAAATTACTCGATGTACGAGTAAATTACAAATTTGGTCCTCATGATTTGTCGGTTATAACACTTTTCGTTCCCATACTTTCTAAATACTRGATGTTCGTCGTGGTTTGTAAAAACGTTCGGTTTCGATTACTTTCTCTAACTACCATTAAAGAATCTGTTTAATAAGGGATATTTTAACATTTTTAAGTTTTTGTAAATTTTTTCATTAAAATTTTTAGTCCTTTTGATCTACCCACTTAAAGCATGACATGTGTCCACGTACCTCCCCCAAATTAAAGGCGAGGAAGAATATGGTTTAATGAACCCCTCCTGTCATCTTCTTCGACCAAAACATTGCTCTCAGTTATTTAATCTAATTTGAACCATTAAACTTATTAGGAACCAGCAAGACTAACCCTTCTCTAGCCAATTTTCCATTAAAACCCTTTTTATTTCTTTTCCGATTTCTACCAAGACTAACCCTTTACAGCCAAACCTAAGATCACACACAATAAAAATTCAATGTCAAACCAAAAACCCAAATCTTGAACACATAATAAACATTAAAAATCAATTTTTTTCAAACCTTAATCTCAAAGCATAAACTAAAACCAGATGCAAATTCAATATCTAAAACACATCTGAGATCTCGTGGTTGAACCATCTACCATGGGGGCGGGGGGAGAGCTAATGCAAAGGGAATACGTATAGATAAGAGAATATGTTTCACTTTTTTCTTTGGTCGAATGCTCGACTAACAAAAAAAGTTTTTGCCTGAAGACTGATTCAAATCTTCTTTGTACTTGGTTTGCGATAAAAGAAAACCCTTCCTAACCCTGGTTCATGATTCAAATGTAAGTGTTTGGTGAAGATCTCAGAAGGAGGGAGATGATAGCAGAGGTGTAAGAGAGATTAGAGGGGGAACCCAGGGATAGACCAGATATGGTGGCAAGAGTGTGTGTGTGTGTGTGAGAGAGAGAGAGAGAGAGAGAGAGAGAGAGGAGGTTATGATTTTGTCGCTGAAGGTGTGTAAAGTGTAAACACCCTAAGATAACGATGAAAACGATCAATTTAAAATTTTTATAACACAACAATTGAAGCATAAATTCCATTCTAAAGGACAATACTTGAATTACCTAAATGACAATTTAAGGCTTAAAATCAATAGATTACAACCCGAACCTTTCACAAAGTCTAGGATAAAGACAAGTGTTGATAAAACCAATAAAGTCGTTATCTCAAAACGAAACAAGATACGTCCCAAAGAGCTAAGTCTTTTATGAGCCTCAAACTAGCACTTAACTCTTCTCAAGTGTCGATAGTGCCGTCGCACAAGGACTTGATGCACATGTCGGCAAGAAAAAGTGTTAGACTTAAAGACTGGTGAGCTCAAACATATTTTGGTGCCAATAGGAAAACGGTAAAACTGAAGGAATGTTCTAAAATCACAATTTTAATGTTTACATTTTAAAATGACATCTTTCCTAAATATACAATTTTCAAAATACCAAATAACATCATTTCGATGAAGGGGAGACCTATTTCCATTGGATGTGATGGAACACAAAATAAGCCACTTATCAACATTGTTGAGTTTTATCTCGAGACCATCAAACAACTTTAGTGCTTAATCTCCAAGATTTCAGGATGAGAACATCAAAACACCTCACTTGCCATAACGGAAGAGCCCAAGTTGAAAATGTTTCAACCATCGGATTTGTAAATAACAAATCTAGCATCCGATTCAACACTTAGAAATAAATTCTTAATACTTGCCTTGTAGTGGTCATTTCGATATGCATCATCTATCATATAAGATTCACTTGTTTCATGAAGATTAGGATATGGGAATTCTGGTGTTGATGAAACCATAAAACAAATTTTTTTCCTTGTGTTCATGAAACCTTGAAATCATGAGTTTTTCGGTGATTAAACCACGGAATCTTGAAATCATTCCTATGAATAATGAAATCATGAGTTTTTATAGACAAAACCATGAAAACATGAAATCATTAGTTTTTTTCATTAACGAAATCATAAAATCATAAGTTTTTTTTTCCATATTTGTTTGTAATAGGTTTCTTAACAGAATTTTTTGATTTGATTTTAGGAATTTTTTTAAAACAGATTAGATAATAGAAAATTCTTTTAGGATTTTGTTTGAAGTTCTTTTAGGAAATTTTAGGGAATTTGTTTGACCACTTTACTTATGACATCATTTCATTTAATGATCATCATTAATCTTTGACTTAATAAAATTTATGGTTTAAAATGGTTTATATAGTTTGTACAAATGGGGTGTTATGCAAATGAAACCATATATATATGTATAGACTTGGGATAATGTGAGACCAAGGGTTTTTCGTGAGACCCGTAAGACCAATTCTCAACCCTTGAATTAGATCTA